>NW_019228886.1:233978-235506 GCF_002742605.1 Olea europaea var. sylvestris
GTAGATTGAAAATGATGGTGAATAGTGGTGGATTGTGATATTGGTCTGAGATGTGTGTAAATTTGTTTGTAGTGACTCCACATAACCAAATATGTATTTGTTGTAACTGTTGGTGACCAATTTTTTGTTCATCGTGATCGATTGTGACTTGGTTACAGTTACGATTAACCTCGTCACCAACAATCACATTGATTACAAATTTGGTCACATTCACATCAAAGACGAATTTGGTTACTGTTAATTATAGATAATATATGTCAGTGAATTGGTTACATACAGTTACAAATTAAATAGTCACATACAGTCGCAACGAAAACTTTTGACACAAATAGTCACATAAAACCAGATTGAGTTATGAGGGATAAATCTAGTCACTGGTATAAATTTTTGGAGATTTTTCTACAATAGAGTATAAAGAGAGAAGTTGCTTTAAATTTTTGGAATTTTTTTATTGCTGGAGTTAGAGCAGTTGTCTGAGCAATCGTCATAACAATCGTTAGATTACTCATCAAAGCGGTCATCGAAGTCGATGGCTACTTGCAATGGAGAGAAGGGGAAGAGAGATGACGAGAGTAGAGAGAGAAAAAGAAGGCTTGGATTTTGAAATTTGGTGTGATTAATTATATTATATTATAATTAAAAAAATAAAAAATTGATTTAATTACCTGATTTTTGAAAAGTTTTATGGAGTTTGTTGGCTTTGAAATGTGTTTCTTATATGTAGAATTTATGTATAGTTCCCCTTTTTATTTTAAAATTTGTCTTTTTAAACTAAAAAACAAAATAATAAAAACACAAAAAATAATTTTTTCTTAAATAATTTATTTACCATCTAGGCTTTTCTACCAAAACTCCAAATATCAAAAGAAAAAAAAAAGCAAGAAAAAGATGTGTTTGATGCAAACTTCGAATTTAGATTGTAGCCTTATTTTTTTTCCATTTTGGTGCAATTATTTGTTGGTAACTATCGGATATGTATAATGATTTTGGGAAAATCAACTATATATATATATATGTATATGTATATGTATGTATGTATGTATTAATCCAAAATTGGTACGCAATTTTTTTAACTCATTTCAATATCTAAATCGATCGACCAAACCAAATCGACCTAAATCGATTTGATTTTGTTTAGTTCAATTTTAACGCTAGATTGGATTGATTAGGGTTGAAATTTATTCAAATTGATCAAGTTGATTTCGATTTCGGGTGGGACTCAAAATCAATCTAACTCGAACCATGCCTAGGTGTAGTTGGTTCTAATGGAGAGGTTTTTCTTCATGTTAGGAAATCCAGTTCAATTCCTTTTAACCTAAAAGTTCTGAAGTAGAAATTTGAAAATCGATTTTTGAATGGATCAATCGTACAATGGTCATGTGATCCAGCCCGATCCAATAAAAGACTCGGATTGTCGGGCTTTCACGTCGAGTTTAATAACCATTGTATGTACATTTATTTGATTAATACTAGTAAGATGCACATGAAATGCTGTGATTGAGTATATAATAGCGTAGAAAAGATATAA
>NW_019228887.1:0-3710 GCF_002742605.1 Olea europaea var. sylvestris
TTTCCGATTGAACTTTGCTATTTGTACATTGATTTTTGACACGTTGTTCGACACTTGCTTTGCTGTCAAGTATCAATTGGATTAGAAAACTGTTAGAAATTTAAACTATTCAACAGGGTGATGTCCCATGGGAAACTGTAAACTAAAGTGTACACCGTACTGTAAATGTAGCAAGGTTCTTACCAATTGAACTTTGCAATTTGTACACTAATTTTAACACGTTGTTCGACACCTTTTTTTTGCCAAGTGTCAATTGGATTGGAAAATTGTTTACAATTTAAACTGTCCAATAGGGTAATGTCACAGGGAAAAGTGTAAATTATAGTGTATGCCATAGTGTACATGCAGCAAGGTCCTTACTGATTGAACTTTGTTATTTGTGCACTGATTTTTGACACGGTATTCCACACTTGGACGGGAAATTTTTTTTGAAATGTAAATTGTCCAACAAGGTAGTGTCCCGTGTAAAACTGTAAACTAAAGTGTACACCAAAGTGTGCATGTAGCAAGGTTCTTGCCGATTGAACTTTGCTATTTGTAAACTGACTTTGACACGTTGTTTGACACTTGCATTGCTTTCAATTGTCATTTGGATGGGAAAACTATTTGAAATTTCAACTGTCCAATAGGATAATGTCATGTGGCGATGTGTAAACTAAAGTATACACCATAGTGTACATGTAGCAAGGTTCATACCGATTGAACTTTTCTACTTGTACACTAATTTTTGACACGTTGTTTGATACTTGCGTTGTTGTCAAGTGTCAATTGGATGGGAAAACTATTTGAAATTTAACTGGCCAGCAGGGTAATGTCATGTGATTGTGTAAGCAAAAGTGTACACCATAGTGTAAATGTAGCAACATTCTTATCGATTGAACTTTGCTATTTGTACACTGATTTTGAAACCTTGGTCGACACTTGTATAGTTGTCAATTGTCAATTGGATGCTAAAATTGTTTGAAATTTAAACTGTCCAGGAGGGTAATGTCATGTGGCAATGTGTAATCTAAAGTGTACACCATAGTGTACATTTAGCAACATTCTTACCGATTGAACTTTGCTAGTTGTACACTAATTTTTGACACTTGCATTGTTGTCAAGTGTCAATTGGATGGGAAAATTGTTTGAAATTTAAACTGTCCAACAGGGTAATGTCATGTGGTAAAGTGTAAACTAAAATATACACCATAGTGTACATGTAGCAAGGTCCTTACTGCTTTAACTTTGCTATTTGTACACCGATATTCGACATGTTGTTTGACACTTGCAATGTTTCCAAGTGTCAATTGGATGGGAAAACTATTTGAAATTTAAAACGTCTAACAGGATAATGTCACGGGGCAAAGTTTAAATTAAAGTGTACGCCGTAGTGTACATGTAGTAAGGTCCTTTCCGATTGAACTTTGCTATTTGTACACTGATTTTTTACACATTGTTCGACACTTGCTTTGTTGTCAAGTGTCAATTGGATTGGAAAACTGTTTGAAATTTAAATTGTCCAACAGGGTAATGTCCTATTGTAAACTGTAAACTAAAGTTTACACCATAGTCCACATGTAGCAAGGTTCTTACCGATTGAACTTTGCTATTTGTACGATGATTTTAACACGTTGCTTGACAATTACATTATTGTCAAGTGCCAATTGGATGGGAAAATTTTTTGAAATTTAAACTGTCCAACAGGATAATGTCATGTGGCAATGTGTAAACTAAAGTGCACACCATAGTGTACATGTAGCAAGGTTCTTACCGATTGAACTTTGCTATTTGTATGCTAATTTTTGACACGTTCTTTTACACTTGCATTGTTGTGAAGTGTCAATTGGATGAAAAACAATTTGAAATTTAAATTGACCAACAAGGTAATGTCACGTGGCAAAGTATAAATGAAAGTGTGTACACCATAGTGTACTTGAAGCAAGGTTCTTACCAATTGAACTTTGTCATTTGTACACTGATTTTTGACACGTTGGTTGACACTTGCACTGTTGTCAAGTGTCAATTGGATGAGAAAATAGTTTGAAATTCAAACTGTCCAACAAGGTAATGTCACTTGGGAAAGTGTAAACTGAAGTGTACTCCATAGTGTACATGCAGCAAGGTTCTTACGGATTGAACTTTGGTATTTGTACGCTGATTTTTCACACATTGATTGACACATACATTGTTGTAAGGTGTCAATTGGATTGGAAAACTGTTTGAAATTTAAAATTTCCAATAGGGTAATGTCACGTGGCAACGTGTAAACTAAAGTGTACACCATCGTGTACATGTGGCAAGGTCCTTACAGATTGAACTTTGCTATTTGAACACTGATATTCGACACGTTGTTTGACACTTGCATTGTTGTCAAGTGTCAATTGGATGGAAAAACTATTTGAAATTTAAAATGTCCAACAGGATAATGTCACGTGATAAAGTTTAAATTAAAGTGTACACTGTAATGTACATGTAGCAAGGCCCTTTCCGATTGAACTTTGCTATTTGTACACTTATTTTTGACACGTTGACTAACACTTGCTTTGTTGTCAAGTGTCAATTGGATTGGAAAAAAGTTTGAAGTTTAAACTTTCCAACAGGGTGATTTTCCGTGGAAAACTGTAAACTAAAGTGTACACCATAGTGTAAATGTAGCAAGGTTCTTATCGATTGAACTTTGATATTTGTACGCTGATTTTAACACGTTGGTTAACACTTGCATTATTGTCAAGTGTCAATTGGATGGGAAAATAGTTTAAAATTTAAACTGTCCAACAGGGTAATGTCACGTAGCAAAGTGTAAACAAAAGTATACTCTATAGTGTACATGTAGCAAGGTTCTTACTGATTGAACTTTGCTATTTGTACACAGATTTTTCACACGTTGTTTAACACTTGCTTTGTTTTCCAGTGTCAATTAGACGAAAAAACTGTTTAAAATTTAAACTGTCCAATAGGGTAATGTCACGTGGCAATGTGTAAACTAAAGTGTACACCATACAATACATGTAGCAAGGTTCTTACCGATTAAACTTTTCTATTTATACACTGACTTTGACAAGTTATTTAGCACTTGCATTGCTGTCAATTGTCAATTGGATGGAAAAATTGTTTGAAATTTAAACTGTCCAAGAGGGTAATGTCACGTGGCAATGTGGGTAATGTCACGTGGCAATGTGTAAACTAAAGTTTACACCATAGAGTACATGTAGCAAGGTTCATGCCGATTGAACTTTGCTATTTGTACACTGATTTTTAACACGTTGTTTGACACTTGCATTGTTGTCACGTGTCAATTGGATGGGAAAACTGTTTGAAAAATAAATTATCCAGCAGGGTAATGTCATATGGAAAAGTACAAACGAAAGTGGGTACACCAGTGTACATGTAGCAAGATCCTTTCCGATTGAACTTTGCTGTTTGTACACTAATTTTTGACAGGTTGTTCGACACTAGCTTTGTTGTCACGTGTCAATTGGATTGGAAAACTATTTGAAATTTAGACTGTAAAATAGGGTAATGTCACGTGACAAACTGTAAACTAACCGATTTAACTTTGCAATTTGTACACCGATTTTAACATGTTGTTTGATACCTGCATTGTTGTCAAGTGACAATTGGATGGAAAAATTGTTTTAATTTAAGTTATCCAACATGGTAATGTCATGTGGCAATGTGTAAACTAAAGTGTACACCATAGAGTACATGCAGCAAGGTTCTTACCGATT
>NW_019228888.1:0-3710 GCF_002742605.1 Olea europaea var. sylvestris
TATGAGGGATTTCGGCCATTTTTCGAAAGAGTGAGCACTTGCACATTTGGAACGCTTGGATTGTCGGCGCACGAAGAATTGAGTGTAACTTTTGCACCCGGTATCCGTTTTGGGCCCGTGAGTCCTTTTTAGAAATGCAGCGATCATTTTGGATTGAACTCACCACTTCGTCGTGACGTATGAGGGATTTCGGCCATTTTTCGAAAGAGTGAGCACTTGCATATTTGGAACGCTTAGATTGTCGGCGTACGAAGAATTGAGCGTAACTTTTGCACCCGGTATCCGTTTTGGGCCCGTAAGTCCTTTTTGGAAATGCAGCGATCATTTTGGATTGAACTCACCACTTCGTCGTGATGTATGAGGGATTTCAGCCATTTTTCGAAAGAGTGAGCACTTGCATATTTGGAACGCTTAGATTGTCGGCGTATGAAGAATTGAGCGTAACTTTTGCACCCAGTGTCCATTTCAGGCCCGTAAGTCCATTTTGGAAATGTAGCGACCGTTTTGGATTGAACGCACCACTTCGTCGTGACGTACGAGGGATTTCAGCCATTTTTCGAAAGAGTGAGCACTTGCATATTTGAAACGCTTAGATTGTCGGCGTATGAAGAATTGAGCGGAACTTTTGCACCCAGTGTCCATTTCAGGCCCGTAAGTCCATTTTGGAAATGTAGCGCCCGTTTTGGATTGAACGCACCACTTCGTCGTGACGTACGAGGGATTTCAGCCATTTTTCGAAAGAATGAGCACTTGCATATTTGGAACGCTTGGATTGTCGGCGTACGAAGAATTGAGCATAACTTTTGCACACGGTGTTCGTTTTGGGCCCGTAAGTACTTTTCGAAAATGTAGCGACCGTTTTAGATTGAATTCACCACTTCGTCGTGACGTATGAGGGATTTCAGCCATTGCTCAAACGAGTGAGCACTTGCATATTTGGAACGCTTGGATTGTCGGCGTACGAAGAATTGAGCGTAACTTTTGCACCCGATGTCCGTTTTGGGACCATAAGTACTTTTTGGAAATGTAGCGACCGTTTTGGATTGAACTCACCACTTCGTCCTGACGTATGAGGGATTTCGGCCATTTTTTGAAAGAATGAGCACTTGCATATTTGGAACGCTTGGATTGTCAACGTACGAAGAATTGTGCGCAACTTTTACACCCGTTGTCCGTTTTGGGACCATAAGTACTTTTTGGAAATGTAGCGACCGTTTTGGATTGAACTCACCACTTCATCGTGACGTATGAGGGATTTCAGCCATTTTTTGAAAGTGTGAGCACTTGCATATTTGGAACGTTTGGATTGTCGGCGTATGAAGAATTGAGCGTAACTTTTGCACGCGGTGTCCATTATGGTCCCGTAAGTACTTTTTGAAAATGTAGCGACCGTTTTAGAATGAACTCACCACTTCGTCGTGACGTAAGAGGGATTTCAGCCATTCTTCAAAAGAGTTAGCACATGCATATTTGGAACGCTTGGATTGTCGGCGTACGAAGAATTGAGCGCAACTTTTGCACCCGGTGTCCGTTTTGGGACCGTAAGTACTTTTTGGACATGTATCAATCGTTTTAGATTAAACTCACCACTTCGTCATGACGAATGAGGGATTTCGACCATTTTTCGAACGAATGAGGGATTTCGACCATTTTTCGAAAGAGTGAGCATTTGCATATTTGGAATGCTTGGATTTTCGGTGTACGAAAAATTGAGCGTACCTTTTGCACACGGTGTCCGTTTTGGGCCAGTAAGTACTTTTTGGAAATGTAGCGACCGTTTTAGATTGAACACACCACTTCATCGTGACGTATGAGGGATTTGGTCCATTTTTCGAAAGAGTGAGCACTTGCATATTTGGAACGCTTGGATTGTCGACGTACGAAGAATTGAGCGTAACATTTGCACACGGTGTTCGTTTTGGGCCCGTAAGTACTTTTTGAAAATGTAGCGACCGTTTTGGATTAAACTCACAACTTCGTCGTGACGTACGAGGGATTTCGGCAATTTTTCAAAAGAATGAGCAATTGCATATTTGGGACGCTTGGATTGTTGACGTACGAAGAATTGAGTGTAACTTTTTCACACGATGTCAGTTTTGGGCCCATAAGAACTTTTTGGAAATATAGCGACCGTGTTGGATTGAACTCACCACTTCGTCGTGACGTATGAGGGATTTCAGCCATTTTTCGAAGGTGTGAGCACTTGCATATTTGGAACGCTTAGATTGTCGGCGTACAAAGAATTGAGCGTAACTTTTGCACACGGTGTCCGTTTTGGGCCCGTAAGTACTTTTTCGACATGTATCGATCGTTTTAGATTAAACTCACCCCTTCGTCATGACGTATGAGGGAATTCGACCATTTTTCAAGAGAATGAGCACTTGCATATTTGGAACGCTTGGATTGTCGACGTACGAAGAATTGAGTGTAACTTTTGCACACGATGTCCGTTTAGGGACCATAAGTACCTTTTGGAAATGTAGCGACCATTTTGGATTGAACTCACCACTTCGTCGTGACGTATGAGGGATTTAAGCCATTTTTCGAAATAGTGAGCACTTGCATATTTGGAATGCTTGGATTGTCGGCGTACGAAGAATTGAGCGTAACTTTTGCACACGGTGTCCGTTTTTGGCCCGTAAGTACTTTTTGGAAATGTAGCGACCGTTTTAGATTGAATTAACCACTTCGTCGTGACGTATGAGGGATTTCGACCATTTTTTGAAATAGTGAGCACTTGCATATTTGGAATGCTTGGATTGTCGGCGTACGAAGAATTGAGCGTAACTTTCGCACCCGGTGTCCGTTTTGGGCCCGTAAGTCCTTTTTGGAAATGTAGTGACCGTTTTAGATTGAACCCACCACTTCGTCGTGACGTATGAGTGATTTCGGCCATTTTTCGAAAGAGTGAGCACTTGCATATTTGGAACGCTTGGACTGTCGGCGTACGAAGAATTGAGCGTAACTTTTGCACATGGTGTCCGTTTTGGGACCATAATTACTTTTTGAAAATGTAGTGACCGTTTTGGACTGAACTCACAACATCGTCGTGACGTACGAGGGATTTTGGCCATTTTTCGAGAGAATGAGCACTTGCATATTTGGAACGCTTGGATTGTCGACGTACGAAGAATTGAGTGTAACTTTTGCACACGATGTCCGTTTAGGGACCATAAGTACCTTTTGGAAATGTAGCGACCGTTTTGGATTGAACTCACCACTTCATCGTGACGTATGAGGGATTTCGGCCATTTTTCGAAAGTGTGAGCAATTGCATATTTGGAACGCTAGGATTGTCGGCGTACGAAGAATTGAGCATAACTTTTGCACACGGTGTTCGTTTTGGGCCCGTAAGTACTTTTTGGAAATGTAGCGACCGTTTTAGATTGAATTAACCACTTCGTCGTGACGTATGAGGGATTTTGACCATTTTTCGAAATAGTGAGCACTTGCATATTTGGAACGCTTGGATTGTCGGCGTACGAAGAATTGAGCGTAACTTTCGCACCCGGTGTCCGTTTTGGGCCCGTAAGTCCTTTTTGGAAATGTAGGGACCGTTTTGGATTGAACTCACCACTTCGTCGTGATGTATGAGGGATTTGGGCCATTTTTCGAAAGAGTGAGCTATTGGGAATTGATTTAAACATGCACAGCGGAATTTAACAGATTTCAATTCCCATTCAGGATTCAGCTTTGTATTTAGATAAAAA
>NW_019228889.1:0-3710 GCF_002742605.1 Olea europaea var. sylvestris
TGGCTCGATTCCAATCGAATTGGACAAGCAATTCACTGAAAATGAACAAACCCGAAGTCATCATGAAATCAAAAACCACTTTTTGTTGGCTCGATACCAATCGAATTAGACTAGCCATTCGCTAAAAAACAAACAAACCCGAAGGTATCATGAAATCAAAAACCACTTTTTGTTGGCTCGATGCCAATAGAATTAGACAAGCAATTTGTCGAAAACAAACAAACCCAAAGTTGTCATGACATCAAAAACCACTTTTCGTTGGCTCGATTCCAATCGAATTAGACAATCAATTCACTAAAAATGAACAAACCTAAAGTTATCAAAAAATTAAAAACAACTTTTCATTGGCTCGATTCGAATCCAATTAGACTAGCAATTCGCCAAAAATGAACAAGACCAAAGTTATCACGAAATCAAAAACCACTTTTCATTGGCTCGATTCCAATCAAGTTAGACTAGAAATTCGCCAAAAATGAAGAAACCCGAAGATATCATGAAATCAAAAATAACTTTTCATTGGCTCGATTCCAATCGAATTACGCCAGCAATTCACCAAAAACGAACAAACTCGAAGTTATCATGAAATCAAAAACAACTCTTCGTTGGCTCGATTCCAATCAAATTAGACTAGCAATTTGCCAAAAATGAACAAAGCTAAAGCTATGATGAAATCAGAAGCTACTTTTCATTAGCTCGATTCCAATCGAATTAGACTAGCAATTTGCCAAAACGAACAAACTTGAAGTTATCATGAAATCAAAAACCACTTTTCATTGGCTCGACTCCAATCGAATTAGACTAGCAATTTGCAGAAAACGATCAAACTCAAAGTTATCATGAAATCAAAAATCACTTTCCATTGGCTCGATTCCAATCCAAATAGGCTAGCAATTCATCAAAAATGAACAAGCCAGAAGTTATCATGAAATCAAAAACCGCTTTTTATTGGCTCAATTCCAATCGAATTAGACTAGAAATTTCCCAAAAATGAAGAAACCCGAAGATATCATGAAATCAAAAACAACTTTTGATTGGCTCGATTCCAATCGAATTACACCAACAATTCGTCGAAAACGAACAAACCCGAAGTTATCATGAAATAAAAAACCACGCTTCGTTGGCTCGATTCCAATCAAATTAGATAGCAATTCGCTAAAAATGAACAAAGCCGAAGTTATGATGAAATCAAAAGCTACTTTTCACTAGCTCGATTCCAATCGAATTAGACTAGCAATTTGCCAAAAACGAACAAACTTGAAGTGATCATGAAATCAAAAACCACTTTTCATTGGCTCGATTCCAATCGAATTACGCCAGCAATTCGCCAAAAACGAACAAACCCGAAGTTATCATGAAATCAAAAACCACTTTTCATTGGCTCGATTCCAATCGAATTACGCCAGCAATTCGCCAAAAACGAACAAACCCGAAGTTATCATGAAATCAAAAACCACTTTTCATTGGCTCGATTCCAATCGAATTACGCCAGCAATTCGCCAAAAACGAACAAACCCGAAGTTATCATGAAATCAAAAACCACTTTTCATTGGCTCGATTCCAATCGAATTACGCCAGCAATTCGCCAAAAACGAACAAACCCGAAGTTATCATGAAATCAAAAACCACTTTTCATTGGCTCGATTCCAATCGAATTACGCCAGCAATTCGCCAAAAACGAACAAACCCGAAGTTATCATGAAATCAAAAACCACTTTTCATTGGCTCGATTCCAATCGAATTACGCCAGCAATTCGCCAAAAACGAACAAACCCGAAGTTATCATGAAATCAAAAACCACTTTTCATTGGCTCGATTCCAATCGAATTACGCCAGCAATTCGCCAAAAACGAACAAACCCGAAGTTATCATGAAATCAAAAACCACTTTTCATTGGCTCGATTCCAATCGAATTACGCCAGCAATTCGCCAAAAACGAACAAACCCGAAGTTATCATGAAATCAAAAACCACTTTTCATTGGCTCGATTCCAATCGAATTACGCCAGCAATTCGCCAAAAACGAACAAACCCGAAGTTATCATGAAATCAAAAACCACTTTTCATTGGCTCGATTCCAATCGAATTACGCCAGCAATTCGCCAAAAACGAACAAACCCGAAGTTATCATGAAATCAAAAACCACTTTTCATTGGCTCGATTCCAATCGAATTACGCCAGCAATTCGCCAAAAACGAACAAACCCGAAGTTATCATGAAATCAAAAACCACTTTTCATTGGCTCGATTCCAATCGAATTACGCCAGCAATTCGCCAAAAACGAACAAACCCGAAGTTATCATGAAATCAAAAACCACTTTTCATTGGCTCGATTCCAATCGAATTACGCCAGCAATTCGCCAAAAACGAACAAACCCGAAGTTATCATGAAATCAAAAACCACTTTTCATTGGCTCGATTCCAATCGAATTACGCCAGCAATTCGCCAAAAACGAACAAACCCGAAGTTATCATGAAATCAAAAACCACTTTTCATTGGCTCGATTCCAATCGAATTACGCCAGCAATTCGCCAAAAACGAACAAACCCGAAGTTATCATGAAATCAAAAACCACTTTTCATTGGCTCGATTCCAATCGAATTACGCCAGCAATTCGCCAAAAACGAACAAACCCGAAGTTATCATGAAATAAAAAACCACGCTTCGTTGGCTCGATTCCAATCAAATTAGATAGCAATTCGCTAAAAATGAACAAAGCCGAAGTTATGATGAAATCAAAAGCTACTTTTCACTAGCTCGATTCCAATCGAATTAGACTAGCAATTTGCCAAAAACGAACAAACTTGAAGTGATCATGAAATCAAAAACCACTTTTCATTGGCTCGACTCCAATCGAATTAGACTAGCAATTTGCAGAAAACGATCAAACTCAAAGTTATCATGAAATCAAAAATCACTTTGCATTGGCTCGATTCCAATCCAATTAGACTAGCAATTCAGCAAAAATGAACAAGCCAGAAGTTATCATGAAATCAAAAAACCACTTTTCATTGGCTCAATTCCAATTGAATTAGACTAGAAATTTGCCAAAAATGAAGAAACCCGAAGATATCATGAAATCAAAAACAACTTTTCATTGGCTCGATTCCAATCGAATTACACCAGCAATTCGTCGAAAATGAACAAACCCGAAGTTATCATGAAATAAAAAACCACGCTTCGTTGGCTCTATTCCAATCGAATTAGATAGAAATTCGCTAAAAATGAACAAAGCCGAAGTTATGATGAAATCAAAAGCTACTTTTCACTAGCTCGATTCCAATCGAATTAGACTAGCAATTTGCCAAAAACGAACAGACCCGAAGTTATCGTGAAATAAAAAACCACTTTTCATTGGCTAGATCCCAATCGAATTAGACAAGTAACTCGTTAAAAACAAACAAACCCGAAGTTATCATGACATAAAAAACCACGTTTCGTTGGCTCGATTCTAATCGAATTAGCCTAGCAATTCGCCAAAAAAAATGAACCCAAAGTTATCGTTGAGTCAAAAACCACTTTTGATTGGTGCGATTCCAATCGAATTAGACTCGCTATTTGCCAAAAACGAACAAACCTGAAGTTATCATGAAATCAAAAACCACTTTCCATTGGCTCAATTCCAATCGTATTAGACAAGAAATTCACTGAAAACGAACAAACCCGAAGTTATCATGAAATCAAAAACCACTTTTCATTGGCTCGATTCGAAT
>NW_019228890.1:0-3710 GCF_002742605.1 Olea europaea var. sylvestris
AATTTGACAGTTTGATCGTAAACAAAAATCGCGCCGAGGGCAATTTTGTCATTTTTCGCGACTGTGTCTGAATTGGCTAAAATCTGACAGGTTGATCTAAAACAAAAATCGCGCCAAGGGCAATTTCGTCATTTTTCTTGACTGGGTCGGAATTGGCTGAAATTTGGCAGTTTGATAGGAAATAAAAGTCGCGTCGACGGCTATTTCGTCATTTTTCTCGACTGTGTCGAAATGGGCTCAAATTTGTCAAGTTTATCGGGAACAAAAATTGCTCCGGGTGTAATCCCGTCATTTTTCGCGACTGTGTCAGAATTGGCTAAAATTTGACTTATTGATCGGAAACAAAAACCGCGCCGGGGGCAATTTCGTCATTTTTCTTGACTCTGTCGGAATTGGCTTTAATTTGGCAGCTTGATCTGAAACAAAAATCGCGCCGGGGGCAATTTTGTCATTTTTCTCGACTGTGTCGGAATGGGCTCAAATTTGACAGTTTGATCGGAAACAAAAATCGCGCCGGTGGCAATTTCGTCATTTTTTCTCGACGGTGTCGGAATTGGCTGAAATTTGGCAGTTTGATCTAAAATAAAAATCGCGCCGGGGGCAATTTCGTCATTTTTCTCGACTGTGCCGGAATGGGCTCAAATTTGATAAGTTGATCGGGAACAAAAATCGCGCCGGGTGTAATTTCGTCATTTTTCGTGTCTGTGTCGGAATTGGCTAAAATTTAACTGGTTGATCGAAAACAAAAACCGCGCCGGGGGCAATTTCGTCATTTTTCTCGACTGTGTCGAAATTGGCTGAAATTTGGGAGTTTGATCGGAAATAAAAATCTCGCCGAGGCCAATTTCGTCATTTTTCTCGACTGTGTCGAAATTGGCTGAAATTTTGCGGTTTGATCTAAAATAAAAATCTCGCCGTGGGCAATTTCGTCATTTTTCTCGACTGTGTCTGAATGGGCTCAAATTTTACCGGTTGATCGGGAACAAAAATCGCGCCGGGTGTAATTTCGTCATTTTTTGCGACTGTATCGGAATTGGCTAAAATTTGACTCGTTGATCGGATACAAAAACTGCGCCGGGGGCAATTTCGTCATTTTTCTCGACTGTGTCGGAATTGGCTGAAATTTGGCAGTTTGATCGGGAATAAAAATCGCGCCGACGGCAATTTCGTCATTTTTCTCGACTGTGTCGGAATGGGCTCAATTTTGACGGGTTTATCGTGAACAAAAACCGCGTCGGGGGAAATTTCGTCATTTTTCTCGACCGTGTCGGAATTGGCTGAAATTTGGAAGTTTGATCTGAAATAAGAATCGCGTCGGGGGCAATTTCGTCACTTCTCCCGACTGTGTTGGAATGGGGTCAAATTTGACAGGTTGATCGGGAACAAAAACCGCGCCGTGTGTAATTTCGTCATTTTTCGTAACTGTGTCGGAATGGGCTCAAATTTGACTGTTTAATCGGAAACAAAAACCGCGCCGGGGCAATTTCGTCATTTTTCTCGACTGTGTCGGAATTGGCTGAAATTTGGCCGTTTGATCCGAAATAAAAATCGCGCCGGTGGGAATTTCGTCATTTTTCTCGACTGTGTCAGAATGGGCTGAAATTTGACAGGTTGATCGGGAACAAAAATAGCTCCGGGTGTAATTTCGTCATTTTTCGCGAATGTGTCGGAATTGGTAAAATTTGACTGGTTGATCGGAAACAAAAATCGCGCCGAGGGCAATTTTGTCATTTTTGTTGACTGTGTCGGAATTGGCTGAAATTTTTCAGTTTGATTGGAAAAAAAAATCGCGCCAGCGACAATTTCATCATTTTTCTCGACTGCGTCGGAATGGGCTCAAATTTGACAGGTTTATCGAGAACAAAAACCGCGCCGGGTGTAATTTCGTTATTTTTCGCGACTGTGTCGGAATTGGCTAAAATTTGACTTGTTGATAGGAAACAAATACCGCGTCGGGGGCAATTTCGTCATTTTTCTCGACTGTGTCGGAATTGATTGAAATTTGGCAGTTTGATCTGAAATAAAAATCGCGCCGGGGGCAATTTCGTCATTTTTCTCGACTGTGTCGGAATGGGCTCAAATTTGACAGGTTGATCGGAAACAAAAATCGCGCCGGGGGCAATTTCGTTATATTTCGCGACTGTATCAGAATGGGCTAAAATTTGACAGGTTGATCAGAAACAAAAATCGCGCAGCTGGCAATTAGGTAATTTTTCGCGACTGTGTCGGAATGTGCTCAAATTTGACTGGTTGATCGGGAACAAAAACCGCGTCGTGTGTAATTTCGTTATTTTTCGCGACTGTGCCGGAATTGGCCAAAATTTGACTTGTTGATCGGAAACAAAAACCGCGCCGGGGGCAATTTCATCATTTTTCTCGACTGTGTCGGAATTGGCTGAAATTTTGCAGTTTGATCGGAAATAAAAATCACGCCGGCGGCAATTTCGTCATTTTTCTCGACTGTGTCGGAATGGGCTCAAATTTGACAGGTTTATCGGGAACAAAAATCGCGCCGGGGCAATTTCGTCATTTGTCTCGACTGTGTCGGAATGGGATCAAATTTGACAGGTTGATTGGGAACAAAAATCGCACCGGGTTTAATTTCGTCATTTTTCGTGACTGTGTCGGAATGGGCTCAATTTTGACAGTTTGACCGGAAACAAAAATCGCGCCGTGGGCAATTTCGTCATTGTTCTCGACTGTGTCGGAATTGGCTGAAATTTGGCAGTTTGATCGGAAATAAAAATCACGCCGGCGGCAATTTCCTCATTTTTCTCGACTGTGTCGGAATGGGCTCAAATTTGACAAGTTGATCGAGAACAAAAATCTCGCTGGGGGCAATTTCGTCATTTTTCTCGACTGTGTCGGAATTGGCTGAAATTTGGCAGTTTGATCTGAAATATAAATCGCACCGGGGGCAATTTCGTCATTTTTCTCGACTGTGTCGGAATTGGGAGAAATTTGGCAGTTTGATCGGAACTAAAAATCGCGCCGGCGGCAATTTCGTCATTTTTCTCGATTGTGTCGGAATGGGCTCAAATTTGACAGGTTTATCGAGAACAAAAATCACGTTGGGTGTAATTTCGTCAATTTTCGCGACTGTGTCGGAATTGGATGAAATTTGGCAGTTTGATCTAAAATAAAAATCGCGCTGGGGCAATTTTGTCATTTTTCTCGAGTGTGTCGGAATGGGGTCAAATTTGACAGGTTGATCGGGAACAAAAATCGCCCCGGGTGTAATTTCGTCATTTTTCTCGACTGTCGGAATAGGCTCAAATTTGACAGTTTGATCGGAAACAAAAATCGCGCCGGGGGCACTTTCGTCAATTTTCTCGACTGTGTCGGAATTGGCTGAAATTTGACAGTTTGATCGGAAATAAAAATCGCGCCGGCGGTGATTTCGTCATTTTTCTCGACTGTGTCGGAATGGGCTCAAATTTTACAGGTTGATCGGGAACAAAAATCGCGCCGGGGGCAGTTTCGTCATTTTTCTCGACTGTGTCGGAATTGGCTGAAATTTGGTAGTTTGATCTGAAATAAAAATCGCACCGGGGGCAATTTCGTCATTTTTCTCGACTGCGTCGGAATGGGCTCAAATTTGATTGGTTGATCGAGAACAAAAATCGAGCCGGGTGTAATTTCGTCATTTTTCGAGACTGTGTCTGAATTGGCTAAAATTTGACTGGTTGATCGGAAACAAAAATTGCGCC
>NW_019228891.1:0-3709 GCF_002742605.1 Olea europaea var. sylvestris
TACCTTGTTGGACAGCTTAAATTTCTAATAGTTTTCTCATCCAATTGACACTTTGACAACAACGCAAGTGCCAAACGACGTGCCAAAAATCAGTGTACAAATAACAAAGTTCAATCGGTAAGAACTTGCTACATGTAGAATATGGAGTACACTTTAGTTTACACTTTGCCTCGTGTCATTACCCTGTTGGACAGTTTAAATTTCAAACAGTTTTCACATCCAATTGATACTTGACAACAATGCAAGCGTCAAACAATGTGTCGATAATCAGTGTACAAATAGCAAACTTCAATCGGTAAGGTCCTTGCTATATGTACACTATGGTATATACTTTAGTTTACACTTTATCACGTGACATTACCCTGTTGGACAATTTAAATTTCAAATAGGTTTCCCAACCAATTGACACTTGACAATAATGCAAGTGTCAAACAACGTGTCAAAAATCAGTGTACAAATAGCAAAGTTCAATTGATAAGAACCTTGCTACATGTACATTATGGTGTACAAACTTTAGTTTACACTTTACCATGTGACATTACCCCACTGGACATTTTAAATTTCAAACAGTTTTCTCATCTAGTTGACACCTGATAGCAATGCAAGTATCAA
The DNA here is from genome assembly GCF_002742605.1 of Olea europaea var. sylvestris. Lineage (NCBI taxonomy): Eukaryota > Viridiplantae > Streptophyta > Magnoliopsida > Lamiales > Oleaceae > Olea > Olea europaea. The sequence continues at coordinate 613 of NW_019228891.1, forward strand.
ACAACGTGTCAAAAATCAGTGTACAAATAGCAAAGTTCAATTGGAAAGAACATTGCTACAACTACACTATGGTATACACTTTAGTTTACACTTTGCCACGTGACATTACCTTGTTGGACAATTTAAATTTCAAATAGTTTTCCCATCTAATTGACACTTGACATCAATACATGTCTCAAACAACGTGTGAAGAATCAGTGTAAAAATAGCAAAGTTCAATCAGTAAGACCCTTGCTACATGTAGATTATGGTGTACATTTTAGTTTATACTTTGCCACGTGACATTACCCTCTTCGACTGTTTAAATTTCAAATAGTTTTTCCATCCAATTAACACTTGACAACAATGCAAGTGTCGAACAACGTGTCAAAAATCAGTGTACAAATAGCAAAGATCAATCGGTAAGAACCTTCCTACATGTATACTATGGTGTACACCTTAGTTTACACTTTGCCATGTGACATTACCCCACTGGACATTTTAAATTTCAAACAGTTTTCCCATCCAGTTGACACCTGATAGCAATGCAAGTGTCAAACAACGTGTCAAAAATCAGTGTACAAATAGCAAAGTTCAATTGGAAAGAATCTTGCTACAAGAACACTATGGTTTAAACTTTAGTTTACACTTTGCCACGTGACATTACCCTGTTAGACAATTTAAATTTCAAATAGTTTTCCCATCCAATTGACACTTGATATCAATACAACTGTCAAACAATGTGTGAAAAATCAGTGTACAAATAGCAAAGTTCAATTGGTAAGACCCTTGCTACATGTAGAGTATGGTGTGCATTTTAGTTTATACTTTGCCACGTGACATTACCGTCTTGGACTGTTTAAATTTCAAATAGTTTTTCCATCCAATTGACAATTGACAACAATGCAAGTGTCGAACAACGTGTCAAAAATTAGTGTACAAATAGCAAAGTTGAATCGGTAAGAACCTTGCTACATGTACACTATGATGTACACCTTAGTTTACACTTTGCCATGTGACATTACCCCACTGGGCATTTTAAATTTCAAACAGTTTTCCCATCTAGTTGACACATGATAGCAATGCAAGTGTCAAATAACGTGTCAAAAATAGTGTACAAATAGCAAAATTCAATTGGAAAGAATCTTGCTACAAGTACACTATGGTATACACTTTAGTTTACACTTTGCCACGTGACATTACCCTATTGGACAATTGAAATTTCAAATAGTTTTCGCATCCAATTGGCACTTGCCATCAATGTAAGTGTCAAACAACGTGTGAAAAATCAATGTACAAATAGCAAAGTTCAATCGGTAAGACCCTTGCTTCATGTAGACTATGGTGTACATTTTAGTTTAAACTTTTCCACGTGACATTACACTCTTGGACTATTTAAATTTCAAACAATTTTTCCATCCAATTGATACTTGACAATAATGTAAGTGTCAAACAACGTGTCAAAAATCAGTGTAGAAACAACAAAGATAAATCGATAAGAACCTTGCTACATGTACACTATAGTGTACACCTTAGTTTAAACTTTATCACGTGACATTACCCTATTGGATAGTTTAAATTTCAAACAGTTTTCCCATCCAATTGGCACTTGACAACAATGCAAGTGTCAAACAGCATGTTAAAAATTAGTGTACAAATAGCAAAGTTCAATTGGTAAGGACCTTGCTACATGTACACTATGTTGTACACTTTACTTTACACCTTGCCACGTGACATTACCCTATTGGACAGTTTAAATTTAAAATAGTTTTCCCATCCAATTGACACTTGACAACAACACAAGTACCAAACGACGTGTCAAGAATCAGTGTACAAATAGCAAAGTTCAATCGGTAAGAACTTGCTACGTGTACACTATGGAGTATACTTTAGTTTACACTTTGCCTCGTGATACTACTCTGTTGGACATTTTAAATTTCAAATGGTTTTCACATCCAATTGACACTTGACATCAATGCAAGTGTCACACAACATGTCAAGAATTAGTGTACAAATAGCAAAATCAGTAAGGACCTTGCTATATGTACACTACGGTAGACACTATAATTTACACTTTGCCACGTGACATTACCCAGTTGGACATTTTAAATTTAAAACAGTTTTCACATCCAATTGACACTTGACAACAATGCAAGTGTCAAACAACATGTCAAAAATCTGTGTACAAATAGCAGAGTTCAATCAGTAAGAACCTTGCTACATGTACAGACTTTAGTTTACACTTTGCCACGTGACATTACCCTGCTGGATAGTTCAAATTTCAAATAATTTTCCCAGCTATTTGACCATTGAATAGAATGCGAGTGTCAAACAACGTGTCAAAAATCAGTGTTCAAATAGCAAAGTTCAATCGGAAATAACCTTGCTACATGTACACTATGGTGTAAACACTTTAATTTACACTTTGCCACGTGACGTCACCCTGCTGGACAGTTTAAACTTCAAATAATTTTCTCATCCAATTGACACTTGACAACAATGCAAGTGTCAAACAACGTGTCAGAAATCAGTGTTCAAATAGCAAAGTTCAATCAGTAAGAACCTTGCTACATGTACAGACTTTAGTTTACACTTTGCCACGTGATATTACCCTGCTGGACAGTTCAAATTTCAAAAAATTTTCCCATATATTTGACACTTGAATACAATGCGAGTGTCAAACAACGTGTCAAAATTTAGTGTTCAAATAGCAAAGTTCAATCGGAAATAACATTACTACATGTACACTATGGTGTACACACTTTAGTTTATACTTTACCACGTGACATTACCCTGCTGGACAGTTATAATTTCAAATAATTTTCCCATCCAATTGACACTTGACAGCAATGCAAGTACCAAACAACGTGTCAAAAATCAGTGTTCAAATAGTAAAGTTCAACCGAAAAGAACTTTGCTAGAAGTACGCTATGGTGTACACTTTAACTTACACTTTGCCACGTGACATTACCCTGTTGGATAGTTTAAATTTCAAACAGTTTTCTCATCCAATTGACCTTTGAAAACAATCCAAATGTCAAACAACATGTCAAAAATCAGTATACAAATAGCAAAGTTCAATCGCTAAGACCCCTGCTACATGTACACTATGGTGTAC
>NW_019228892.1:0-3709 GCF_002742605.1 Olea europaea var. sylvestris
GAGAAGGTAACGGACGATGAATTTAAACGATTTCGAAATTATTATTTTCTCCGTGTTACAGAATATTTTCAATTTTGTATTTGAATTGATGGAAATTAATTGTTTCTGACACAGATTTGGGACTCAATTTCGTGAAATTAACACAATCGCAGAGAAGAAGACAATCTAGGTAATACTTCGACAATATTGTGGATAGCTACTATGTTTGTAGTCACGATCCATCGAATAGGATCTACGTGCAGTCACATAATCGTCCATCGGATCTATTCTGGGCGCATATTTTGTTTGATGCAAAAACATTGTTCCATATCAGTGTTGTGAACGAATTTGAACTACCTTAAACCATCTTTGGGATTTATTCCGATGATCTGTGACCGGTTCAATAATCTGAACAGATTGTAACCATACTAATCAGAGGATGTAGGCAGCATATGTTACCATTGTTATGTGATTTGTACTGGAATAGGTAGATATAGAGGCTTCGTTTTCGAGCATGAAATGTAAACTATGTGAAAAAAATGTGGCATGCAATTTATTCCATTATGCACACTGACAACAAATGTGACTAATGTAATGGAAGCATGTGTCTGTTGCACCACGCATCCTGACATTGATTCCTGTCATATGTGACCTTCTCATAAATGTGACCGAAATGTAACTACGTGAAACAGGGGTTGCCATCCACGTATGTGACCTCCGTTTCACCTACAGTAAGATAATGTATTTTCGTTTGGATACATAGTAATGCGACTGCTTACCGATTTAGTTAGCAATGCCACATATGAACAGAAGTTCACATATCCTATGAATATCGGGTCAAATATTTAGCGTACCTTCTCATATATCTGGCAGGAATGTAACCACATGAAACAGTGGTTGCCATCCAACATATGTGACCTCCATTTTATTGCATCTTTAGTCTCATATATGACTTGTTCACAAATGTGACCTCCATGTCATTACAGTCATTCATGTTTGAACTATATGCATTGTATTACAATAAATCAGCTACATGAAATTCAATTTTTGTAGGAATGGTGTTCGTGCACGTATGTTTGCTATATGGATCTCAGTCAGCGTTGGCATTGGTAGACTGTGGTTGTGGATACGTAAACCTTGTTGACACAATCATGTCAGAGTTCAGCTTGGATCCTACGAAGGTGGCAGTGTCACTGAAGTATGTCCTGAATGACAATTTGCCTCCAGTCAGGATAAAAAATGATGGTAACGTCCTCTCGTACATTCTGCTGAAGGAAGGCGATCACGAACCTGCTAAATACCCATTAGTCATCTATGTTACCGATGCAGCAATAGAGAAGCCATCTAACACGGCTCCATATATTGCTTACCATAGCAGCGAGCTTCATACATTGCAGGATATGGTAGCTGAAATATGCAAAGCATCGAGTGAACATGTAGGTCACATTTACGACAACGAGGTCACAGTTGTTTCAGTAGCAGAAGCTGGGGAGGTCGAAGAAGGAAGGGTTTTCCGTGATAAGGAGATTTTATAATTGAGCCTATCCTTGTTTGCCATAAGGAATATGTTTGAGTTCATGGTTGAGCGGTCAGACAAGAAAGAATATGTTGTGAAGTGTTCACAGGAAGGATGTAGTTGGATATGCAGATCATCGAAATGGGACAAAACGGATCTATTTAAGATTCGAAAGATTGGTAGTCACACATGTGCATCAAATGTAGTGTCGGGGTCACATAGACAAGTCACAACTGCAGTTGTTTCATCTAGAATCAAGTATAAGTACACATCGTCCAGCACCATATACACACCAAAGGATATATGCAGTGAAATGTTGTATACTTTTGGAGTTTATTTGAACTACACGAAAGCTTGGGGATGCCGTGAACAAACCTTGAAGATGATTAGGGGTGATCCAACCGAATCATTCAGTAGGATACCAAGTTTCTTCTACATGCTCCAACAAAAGAATCCAGGTACGGTCACATATCTAGAGATTGATAGTCACAACAGGTTCAAGTATTGTTTTATGGCACTCGGTGCTTCAATACGTGGGTGGCCACATTGTAGGCCTGTAATTGTAGTCGACGGTACATACTTAAATGGTCATTACGGGGGCACACTCTTCATAGCATGTACACAGGACGCAAACAATAGCATATTTGTTCTTGCTTTTGGTGTTGGGGATAATGAGAACGATAAATCTTAGAGATGGTTTTTGGAAAAACTAAAAGAGGCTTATGGATATAGAGAAGGACTATGTTTTGTATCAGACCGTCATGGCAGTATAAAGAAAGCAATAGAACATGTGTATCTAGGAGCCTGTCATGGTATTTGCTCGTATCATTTGCTACAGAACCTGAAACATTATAAAGGAAAATCAGGAGAAAATATTACACAAGCTTTCAACTCGGCTGTCCGCGCTTACACATTGGAGGAATTTGAATACAACATGCATCGACTACACACAATGAATGAGAATATTACTGGATACCTGGTAATGTATTGCTTTCCAAAAATAGATATCACGCACACTAAATTGGTCACATATGTCATTGTATATGGAACTCATATGTATGATACATGTTTGCAGGCTGAAGTCGGCCCTGAAAAGTGGTCGAGAATTCATATGCCAGTGAACAGATTTTCCACAATGACATCAAACATTGTAGAATCAGTTAATGCAGTCACAAAGGCAGCTAAGAATTACGCCATTGTGTCGTTGCTAGAGTCTTTACGACAAACAGTGCAAACTTGGTTCAGTAAACATAGAGACGAGGCGCATGGAACTTTCACAATGTTGACAAGCAAGTTTGAGAACAGTTTAAGAAAAATGAGTTCAGAATTAAGGAACTTAAGGGTAGGTATCTTATCTTTATCCTGATGTTTGTGTATGTGTACTAAATGAAGATATATGTGACCTGACCATAATTGCATCCGACTTGGAATGAACAGTTGTGATTGTGTTCTAACTATAAATGCATGTGACCTAGTATTAAATCATCTCTCTTGAAATTTGCATTTGCAACGCTGAGTGATTTGGAGTTTGCATCTGTGACTCGAATCCATGATATCCAAAATAAAGTATGACTGCATGTGACCCGATTTGAGCAATGTACACTGAAATTTGCATGTCTGTGACCAGAACTGATCTTTTTGAAACTGACAAAATACAATTGGCACTACAACACTACATTCTTACAGGTATCTGCTTCGAACCAGACAATTTTTTTCGTCATCAGCAATGACAGGTCCACCTTTGTTGTTGATATTGAGGAACGTACATGCACGTGTCGGATGATGCAAGTCGATCTGATGCCCTGTCCACATGCATTGGCTGTAATTGCGCACACAAAAAGGGATCCGTATGCTTACTGTTCATATTATTACACAAAGGAAGCATTTTTAAAAGCTTATGAACATTCAGTATATCCTATTGGAAACCCATACGAATGGACAGTTCCTAACGAAGTACAAAACCAAATTGTGTTACCTCCTGACCAAAAACGAAGTTGTGGAAGACCTGCAGAGAAGAGGAAAAGATCATCTAGGAAAGGCAAACCGAAAGTAAGATGTGGACGGTGTGGTGAACATGGACACAACCGCAGGAGATGCTCAAATTTTCTTCCACTAAACAAGAGTGTTTGATAGAGTAACAACGTTTGAAAAAGACAGCTCATAGTAGGGACCAATACCTGATAAAAACACCAAAGTTTTCATTCTTGAATAAGA
>NW_019228893.1:0-3709 GCF_002742605.1 Olea europaea var. sylvestris
GTAACTGGATCTACAACACTGATAACTGGTAAGGCTGTAGCAGAGGGAGGAGCAATTGGAGGAACAGATGGCTGGGTCTGAGCGTGTGAGCTAGTGCCAGTAGGTAATGGGACTGATGTGATGACAGTGGACATAGAAAGCGGAATTTGAACTCCAGATGTGCTAGCATCGTGTTGCCTCTTCTGATCTCTCTGAACTGGAATCCATCGCTTAGGAGGCTCAATAAGGCCCTCCTTTCCTTTACCCTTATCCTTGGCCATCTCTATAGTAGGCTTAAGAATAGGGTCAACAACTAGAGCAGGTGGTGGTACAGGGCGGCAATGCTCCTCAGTATGACCAAAATGTCTGCACCGAAAACAGTAATCTGGCTTCTTCTCATACACAACTGTTTGCCAATATCCTCCACACTTTTCACGCTGAATCCAAATCCTATCTGGAAGCTTATACTCCAAATCAACCTCAACGCATACCCGTGCCTCACTGGGTCATCGTAAATCTGAAGTGGCCTCATCAATACGTAATGGGAGTCCAATGGCCTTAGCTAGGGCAAACAAACTACTCTTTACCCGAAAGTGAATGGGCAATAATGGGAATGAAACCCAAACAGGGACAATAGGAGTCTCATGCCTAGGATTAAAGCTGGGCGTCCACTTAAAAATGCGCATGAGATAGCCATCGATGTACCAAGAGGGCTTGAGAAATAGGCGTGAGTAATCATCCTCATGTGCCAAGTGTATTAGAATATGAGTCGCATCAATAAGTCCGATCATATAAGCACCACAAAAACCAAATTTTTGAAAGCTATCACGTAACTTAATCATGGAGGGCTTGCGACGTGAGAATTTGCCAACAAGAGTAAATTTATACGGTTCAGAAAGAAAGTCCTCTTCTTCCTCGATAAAGGCAACTGTCGGCTCGCCCATATGCATGAAAGGTTCCTTACAGGTGAACCTGTGGTCATTGGAGTCCGGTAGGGCTTGCAAAACCTGTGCAAAAGACTTCCGTTGGCTGCGTTCAGCTTGAGAGACTACAGATTTGCCGAAAAGTGCAATACCGCCCTGTAAACATCCTCCTGAATGATATCCCCGCAATGCTGGAAAAATAGGGATGAGAAGCCATCCGGGCCGGCAACACTGTCAACATCAATACAGAAAACTGCCTCCCGTACCTCATGAATCAAAGGGGAGCGATTTAGTGCCAAATTATCATCCTCCGTCAATAGCCTCGGAATGACATTGGAACGGATGAGGTCCAAAGGTTGTGAAGGAATAGATAAGAGATCCTGGTAGAAAGCAATAGCCGAGGTCTGAATATTAGCAGGAGTAGCTAAGACTTCCCCTGCCTGTGTCCTGATGGACCTAATACGCGATCTGATACGGCGTCCTTGAACCATCGCATGGAAGTATCGAGTATTGTGATCTCCTTCACATACCCAACGTGAGCCAGCCCTTTGCTTCCAAAAGCCCTCCTCAATAGATAAAGTTTGGTTCAAAGCTGCCTGAGCCTGATGCAGTATGTCACGATGTTTCGGTGTAGGGTCACTATCAAATACAATCTCTGCCTCATCAACCCTGTCCTCAGCATCCCTCACTCGCTGGAAAATGTCTCCAAACACATGTCGATTCCACCAGCGGAGTCCCTGTTTCATCCTGAAGAATTTCTCCCAGAGAGCAGCCATCCCCGTAAGATGAGTGGGGAGCGACCACTTCTGAGAGACAAATGCTAAAAAGTCATGATGCTTGGTCCAAACGTTGAGGAATCTGAAAGGCCTAGGCCCCAAGTCATCATCAGAAGTCCACTGAAGTAATAAAGGTGAGTGATCAGATGAAGTCCTGTTCAAGTGCTTCACTGTAAGTTGTCGACAAAGTGCTGCAGCTGAAGAATTAATGAGTACTCTATCCAATCTCTTCCTGACCTGACCATTGGTCCAAGTGTACTGATTCCCAAGGAAACCTGCATCCTATAAACCACTGCCCAACATCATATCAGAAAAAGCTGTAGTGCCTCGATCACGGGTATTATGACTTGTGCGCTCTCCACCATGTGTAATAACGTTAAAGTCTCCCCCAACTATCCAAGGGTTATCCATATCGAGGGAGATGTGGTGAAGACCCGCCCACAAATCCCTCCTGACAGAAGCATCACAAGAAGCATAAACTGGAGTAAAATAGATGGGACGAGCTAGTCTGGGGTCCTCAACTTTAACGTGAAGAAACTGGGGGTGATCAACAATAATAGTAACATTAGTCCCCAAGTTCCAGAAAAACCAAATCTTATTCGATTCATTCTGAGCTCCCGTATCAAAGCGCAGATAGCGTCGAATATATGCAAAGCTGTGCTGAAGAACAAAGGGCTCCAGTATAACTAGAAGATAAACCTGATGAAGCTGTATAAGTTTCTTCAGGCGCCGACGAGTAGCTACACTAGCTACACCTCTCACATTCCAAATGATGGCACTCATAGGGAAGGAGAATGTGAAGAGGTATCATGTGACTGACTCCTGGTGATCCTTCTGCTCGGATGTGGAGTATCAGTAGCCGTGGGTGTCTCTTCCGAACAACTCGGATAAATCCATCATCCTCTGTCCTCTCATCCAAACCCACCAAGTCATCAGAAGAAGATCTTCGAAAAGATCCCTGCTGGTGAACCTCAATCTGAGATGAGCCCTCTGTATTTGAATGTGCTGACTGCAAAGATGGAATAGAGGCCTCCACATTCTGATGACAAACAGGAGGAGAAGAAGTAGAAATAGTGCCTGAGCCCTACCCGGTGTCGGGCCTGGAATGTAAGAAGCTCTGCTAACTGTGTCCACCGAAAAATTCTCTGTGTGTGGCCTCTTCAAGATCTCATCCAACATAGGATCATAAAATGGAATAATAAGTGGACTGATAACCTGAGCAGGAGCTGAAGGAGTGATAGATGTAGCTGGATCTATAGCACTGATAACTGGTAAGGCTGTAAGAACGGGAGGAGCAACTGAAGGAACAGATGGCTGGGTCTGAGCATGTGAGCTAGTGCCAATAGGTAATGGGACTGATGTGATGACAGTGGACACAGAAAGCGGAATCTGAACTTCAGATGTGCTAGCATCGTGCTGTCTCTTCTGATCTCTCTGAACCGGTATCCATCTCTTAGGAAGCTCAAAAGTGACCTCCTTTCCTTTACCCTTATCCTTTCCCATCTCTATAGTAGGCTTAGGAATAGGGTCAACAGCTGGAGCAGGTGGTGGTGCAGGGCGGCAATGCTCCTCAGTATGACCCAAATGTCTGCACTGAAAACAGTATTCAGGCTTCTTCTCATACACAACTGCTTGCCAATATCCTCAGCACTTTTCATGCTGAATCCAAATCCTATCTGGAAGCTTATACTCCAGATTAACCTCAATGCATACCCGTGCCTCACTAGGCCGTTGTAAATCTGAAGTGGCCTCATCAATACCTAATGGGAGTCCAATGGCCTTAGCTAGGGCAAACAAACTACTCTTTGCCCGGAAGTGAATGGACAATAATGGGAATGAAACCCAAACAGGGACAATAGGAGTCTCATGCCTAGGATTAAAGCTGGACGTCCACTTAAAAATGCGCATGAGACAACCACCGATGTACCAAGAGGGCTTAAGAAATAGACGTGAGTAATCATCCTCATGTGCCAAGTGTATTAGAATATGAGTCGCATCAATAAGTCCGATCATATAATCACCACAAAAACC
>NW_019228894.1:0-3708 GCF_002742605.1 Olea europaea var. sylvestris
TTTTTTTCAAATAATATATTTTTCCATGCTTATTACCTATTTTATTACATGGACAATGGGATGTATGTGTTTACCAAATACACAAAATGTTTTAAATAAACTTTCCATGTATGAACATCTTTAAATAGTAAATAAAACTAAGCTATTTTCTTTTTATATTTTGCATGTTAAGTGCCAAAATAAATTCGTTTATATAGTTATCAATCTTGAAACTTCACGAAATTTTAAGGGAAGGTAGGAAACTTCTTATTGTCATATCTAAAAATTGGCCTTTTTCGACAAAATATGAAGCATAAAATATTTTTCAAAACCCCAGAGCTATTCACTTTGAGATGTAAATCAATGCAGTTTACTTAAAATGACACAAGATTCTACAGCCATCGTATTGACAAGATTCAAGTTTATTCAGTCGCTAACCCATGAAGCTATCAAATCCAATTGGTTTTGCCCAAAAATTCCAAGCAATAATTGGGTTACAAATTTTTTGAAGTCAATGACAAAAGCCAAAATTTTAAAAATAGCAACACTAAATCTTATAGCTTACATTTTTTATATAAATGGTAACTTGTGCGTTAATTTCTATAAAACACAACACTTTTAAACATAACTAATTCATAAACATCTTTCTAGAATAGTCACAAATAATGTTCATAGAAATCTATTTATTTAAAAAAAATACATAAACATTTCATAATCGAATAAAAACTTTAAGTCACCGATTTCTTCATAGCATGTTGCATCTTCATTTACCATTATCCACACTCCAAACAAATAAAATCAATCTGTAAGAAGGGAATTAACCGAAGGGTTTAAAATTCAATAAATATCATTGGTGCTTATCATTATCAAAATAGAAAATTCAAACTATAGATTCATATCTTCGCAAGTAGATGGATTTTCGGCAAAATTCAATTTCTATAGAATTATTGTAACTTGTAGAGCCAAAGAATGATCATTCAAACTATAATTGTGCCAAAACATTGTACCAAATGTACTAATTCATTCATGCTTTTAACGAAAAATTATAACTTGAAAATGAAATAATCACTTGCATTTCTACCTATATTAATTTTCTTGAAATATAAAGGAACAAAATGTGTAAAACCTTTCTCCTTCGGACATTGCTATTCCTTTAATTTTAACTTAATATAAGAGATATTTTTTGAAGAAAATAAGAGTAAATTCGGATTTGAATAGAGATGTAGTGAAAAGTAACTTCTCTCTTCTTGTAACCTCCATTTAAAAAAAAATAAAAAAATGGGAGAGTTATATTATCATTAACCTTATCAAATTGAGTCTTTAACTAGGAATTTAATGAGTTTTAAACCTATAAAAATAATTCTTATAAGAAGTTTTATAAAACATTTGCATAATGAAAAAAAAAAAGAAAAAAAAAAGAGGAAAATGAACTATTCATATGATTTGTAACCTATCTCTATGAATGCTCATTAATAAAACAATTATTCCATCCAATTAATTAGATATAATTGTTCTTAACATGTAAAATGAGGAGTCTTTAACTCAAAAATATTTTTATAAAATATTTTATAAAAACATCTGCATGGTGATTTGAACCTGGTTTGCCTATATGAAATTTCATGCTGTTGACTATTATGGCAACTCAGTTATTTATTAAATCTTTGTAATCAAAGTTATTTAAACTTGATGTCTTAAATTATTAGGCTTTTAAACAACTTATATCTTGGGCTTTCATAATCTTAAATGGGCCAAGCTTCCATAGCTCTTTCTTAAATGGGCTTCATCAATGAACTTAAAAATTAATGAACTTAAAAATATAAGAATTTTGGACCTTACATCTATCACACCTCTTTACAAAAACATAAGCATCCCTGCATATTGAAGGCTAGTAGAACCTAGATTCTAAGATTTTTGTAGCTATCTTTGAAGCACCAAAGTGTCCAATCATAGGCATAAGAATGGCATTGAGACCTCTTCTTTAGGTATGCACCACTTAAAAATATGTTCTAAACCTATTCTGTAGAGAATAAGATCCTCCCAAAAATAGTACTTCAAGTCCAAAAAGAATATTTTTCCTTCTTTTGAGGACTTGATTAATATTGTGGAATGATGGACTTGGCTAAATAGTTCACAACATTAGCATACCATGGTGCAGTCTCCAAGTTAAAAATTTGTCCATCCGGAAAGACTTCATTGATATCCACTAACTCTCCCAACTTTACTTGCTCAAGCTAATATAAATGGTCGGCTACCACATTTTCATTTCCCTCATTTTGTCTTATTTCTAAATCAAATGTTTGCAAGAATAACACCTATCTGATTAGCCTTAGTTTAGCATCCTTCTCAGCTATCAAATACTTTAATGCTGCAAAATCTGTATAGACTATTAGCTTTTATCCAACAAGATAGGATCGAAATTTATCAAAAGCATAGACTATAGCTAGGAGTTCCTTCTCATTGGTGGCGTAGTTTAGTTGTGCATCATTCAATGTCTTGTTTGCATAGAGATCACATGACAAATTTATCTCTTTGCTGCCCAAATACTATTCCCAATGCATAATCACTTACATCACACATTAGCTCAAAGGGTTAACTCCAACTTGGTGCAAATGGTTAACTCCAACCTGGTGCAATTGGTACTGGTGCTAACCTTTTTTTTTAGAGTATTGAAAGCCAATAAAGGCTCGTTAGAGAAGATAAAATGGACATCCTTGACTAGCAGATTACATAATGGTTTAGTAATTATAGAAAGGTCCTTGATAAAGCAAAGATAAAACCCGACATAACCCAAAAAATAGTGAACGCTATTAACTAAGTTAGGTGGTGATAATTTCTCAATAAACTGAATCTTTGCCTTCTTATGTGAACCCACATAGCAACGATGCTACGAAACCCACAACAAGATTGTCAAAACCCAAGAAAGCCAAAATTAATCCACGGCTTTGGATTTGAACCAAGAATTATGAACCAAGCAACCCAAACAATACAACAATGTGTAGACCTCTTGAATACACATTTTGTGATTCACACCCGATATTTGAACACCATAAGATCACTCTTGATAAGTTCAAAATTGTTCAAAGAAGAACAAAGGATTGAAAGCAAAAAAATTACCTCTCTTTTGATTATCTCCATATATTAAATTTGTTACCATGAAATGAATAACAATGTATTTATACTAGCCCTAAAATCTTAGTGAAAATGGAAATTATCAACAAAAGATAACAAGAATTTTACCAAAACTAGAATTCTATCAAAATAATGAAATTCGTGGAAAAGGAAATTTTTTGGTCTCGAATTAAACCATGCGACCATATGGTACAATGTGGTGCGGTTCCACAAGCCATCCAATCTGCCACTTTGTAATTTCGGGTTGCCACCATGCGGCTGCATAATTGTATGCTTCAGCTCCCTTTTTGGCTGCTTGTATCGAATTGATCCAAATGGTTTTGCTTTCAACCCGTACATGGAATTTGCCCTATTTTGCGCCACGATCATCATCTCATCGATTGTTGATTGAACTAATAACCCCATCATTTGATTTACCCTCTTTTCGCTTGAATGTGTTATCTGTCCACCTTTGATAATCAACGAGTCTTGTCCTGGGCTTGTCTTCGTTGGGCTCGACTTTTAGAACCCATCACCTTCACTATACCCTTTGATGAAATCTGATGCCCCAATACAATGTCCTCTTGTACAATGAAGTTAAAAATTTTATAGTTTTGTACT
>NW_019228895.1:0-3708 GCF_002742605.1 Olea europaea var. sylvestris
AAAAAAGCAACAAACTCAAAAAATGTGACAAACACTCAAAAAGTGACGAAATTCAAAAAAAGTGAGAAACACTCGTTGAAATTTTTTGATTTACTCTGTCAAGACTTTTGGTAGAAATAAAAGTGATGTTTGTCCAAAAAAAATAAAAAGGATAGAAATCAATAAGGTGATTGAAAAAAAAGATGCTAAATGAAAAGTGAAAAAATTTCAAAATAAGTGACGAATTCAAAAAAGTAACAAGAAATTAGAAAAAGTGACACAAATTAAGAAAAAAAAGTTACACAAATTATATAAAAGTGAAAAAAATAAAAAATGACACTATAAAAAAAAAAAAAAAGGTGACAGATAATATAAAAGTGCCTAAAAAAAAAGTGACATTCTAACACTTTTTTAATGATAAACGTCACTTTTTAATAAAAGTGATATTGTATGTTATTTTTTAATGAAAAAGTGCCACCTAACTTTTAAAATTAACATTGTGTCGCCTTATTTTTAAATTAAAAAGTGACGAGTTTTATTTAAGAAAAAGTGACCCAAAAAACGCCACTTTCGCTTCCCCCTTTTGTTTATGAGTTCAATCCCAAAACTGGTTCGTTTAATTTATGAATTGATGCAGCTGGTGGAACACCCGACGTCGTACAACATTAATTGAAGGTTGGATTCTAGAATTGCTGGGTTGAAGTGTTGTGGAGTCCTCAATTGAAAGGGGATCAACGGACCAAGCTTGTGCTCGAACTGCTTGGCTTGATTTGGTCCTATTGGTTCAAAATTGGTTATGACCCATGGGTTCATTGGTTGCGCCATGATGAGGTGGTGCTAGGGGTGGTGGTCTGCCATCGTGGGTTGTGCCGTCGGCGCCAGAAATGGCGGTTGAAGGGTCCGGGTTCACTGTTGCAAAAAAGGCTGGAGAATTGGATTTTTTTTTTTTTTTTTGTACCGTTTGCTGATATATTCACGTCTGCTGTTGGTGCGAAATGATGAGCATGATCAAGCAGAAGGGTGGGCAAGTGATGGGTGTCACAGGAAGTGGCATTTCCGGCCCTTTTTGGTTGTGCGAGCAGCCTCTTTGACTGGAAATTCTGGCCAGTTTCGAATAAATTTTGGTGACTTTCAAAATGTTTCATGTTTTTAAATCACTAAAAACGTAATTAGTATGGTTATTAAAGCATTAATTTGATTTAAGTGTATTAATAAATTCTTTTTTTTAGGGTATTGTGTCTAATTTCCCTCCCGAAAGGCAATTCCACGTGCCTGGAGAGTGAGGCCCAACACAGCCCGCTTGTCCAGAAGAGTGGAACCTGTACACCCATACTCTTGCTTGCTGGTACATTACAGCATTTCCGCAGGGTGTAAAAAGGAGGACAAAACTCAACATAAATTACGTTAAGAGCATTTGGCTTCAGGAGAATATTTTGTGCAGAACAGCAGGGCAAAAAAAAAAAATCAATATACCCTAAGCCTTACTTATGCACAAACACCGTTAGCACTCCAACATCTGACCATATTTGTTACACTGCCCGTAAAGTTGCTAGCCTACAACTAAAACGAGGCAAAAAATTCACGTAAAAGAATAGGACTATGAAACGGCTCTCGAGGAGAGGGATAATGAAAACAAAATATACAAGAAAGATCAGGAGAATATCATAGTTAATTATTATCAAGCTGTGCAAAATATTTCTTGTCTGCATTAGCGAGTCGATCCTGAAACATTGCCCACTCATTTCTGCATCTGACTCGTACCTGAGAGAAATGGAAATTTTCAGCTAGTTCATTGCAATCACCAGGGGTAACCAAGAGTACAGCGCCCATTAGACAATAAAGAGAACTGCAAATACATACCCCTTGCCATGGAGTATTACCATTCTCTGATTGACCCTGAATGTTCAGATTTGGAATTAGAGATAAAGTAAAAACTTATCAGAAAAAGAGAAACAACAAAAAGAGGTAAAAAAAAATAAAAAATAGAAACTATAAATAAAAGCATGTCTTAAGAGGAATATAATATAGAGACAGCATGGACATCCAGTAGGGGACAAGGCCAGAAAAGAGGGTAGAAGTTCATGCATCTATCAACTATATGATATCAGGGCAAAAAGTACATGTTGTGCATGTCCAACACAAGTTTTCAAATGTCTGGCCAATGTTGCCATCGATTTTAATCTGATAGGCAAAGTGCAGAACATCTCATTCACTTCAGGGATGGTTCACAATGTGAAAGGCAAAAAGCAGTCACATTTTCACATGGTATGGATACACACACAGTGATATTATTACTACCAAACATGAGAGACAACAGCTCGATATAATCGTCGAAATTGACTTTCTTATACAACAGAAGCACTTGTAACCTAAAGAAAACAAATGGAGGAAGTAAATAAACTTTGTTAATCCAATGGCATATGCAAAAGAAACAAAAACCAGGGAGATACACTGCAACGAAGATGTTTGAGAGACCACAGAGGGCTAGCACTGTTCTTACTGAACTAAACCTAGAAAAAAAGGGGTGGAGTCATGGTTGCATCTGTAAAACTATTGTAAGATAAGAAAAATAGAAAAGAAATGGGAAATTCCTAAGCCCCACAATATCTACTTTTCCTCATACTGTATTGTAGTTCCCTATTCCCTCTTCAACTCCTACAAGAGATAATTACATCTTCAACATAAATTATTCTGAGCGAGTAAAGTGATTTTTCAACAGCAATTGGCACTAAAACAAACAGTAATCTTATCTGTTTATTTAGCGCACATTCTGCAGTGTGAAGGACAAAATTAATCTTTTGACCAACATGAAACTGTGATAAAATGAGATGCATTGACACCAAAACCATGTATCTTTAGATCACGTCCCTATTTTCAGTAGCACCCCAGAATTCGGAAATATCCTAGCCTAGCACTTATCCACAATGAGAACAGTGGTAACTGCCATTCTGAAGTATTGTCCTTCACATCTATTTCCTTGGAGCAATAGAAAAGCCTAGTGGCTGCACTAATCTGCTCAAGAATACACTTACACAAACAAGGATAAAACTCTTTCATTGCCCTCAATGGAATGGATTTGAAGGAACTCCAACCAGAAGTACTTTTAATGTCTTCTCTCATTTAAAAAATGGATCAATTTATGTGCTGTATGTATTAATATTCAATCATCACAACATGCAGAGCGGGTGGATGGACTTTTAAGCTGACAAGCAATATGCATACTCCTTGTATACAGGATTGTCTTTCTTAAATAATGGAGAGACCAGATCAAGGAATCGTCACATGAACAAATTTCAACATTGAATCTGAAAGCTAAGAAAGCAGAAACATATGGAAATATGATTACGGAGAGATTAACAATTTGATGATGGCAGACCTGACTTCCAAGAGATGGAATTACTTGATGCACAATCCATTGAGAATCAACAACACCAATTTTTTCATGTGCAGGCTGCAGGGTCAAAACAAAAGTGATGGAGAATTTTCCAAAAACACAAATATACTTGTTATTCCAGAGCATAACAAATATGGTGTGGCTAGCACCCAATATGCAACACAGAATGAAGACTTTGGAACTCTTCAAATGGTGGAAAGGAACATCTTTTTCTCTACGATTTCCTTAGTATCTACTACAATTCCATGAACGCATTATTTATTTCCTTCCTTCTTCATTTTTCCATTATAGGGAGGGGAGGGGGACTCGTTATCTACATGCATGCATACACACAC
>NW_019228896.1:0-3707 GCF_002742605.1 Olea europaea var. sylvestris
TAAAGTTGCATTATCCTTTCTTATCCGAGTGTGTTTAGCCTCCAATTAAACTCCCCAATTTTGCTAGCTTGGCATGATAAAAAAGATATTGGGTCATATGTTGATACTTAATGGCGTGACATAGATTTTAATGTTAATTTTTACAAGTAATTGTTAGTGTAATAACTACAAACTAGAATGAGCAGATTGGGTGTTGTGTTTTTTTTTTGCAAATTGTTCAACCAGGTATTGATATGTGTCTCTTCCGTCATTGAATTTGACATTGACTATCAATATTGTTGAAATAAAGAGATTATTGAACATCCTAACTTAGAATCATGCTTGGTGTACAACCTTGTTTACACGTTACCACATGGCAAAGTCTATTTAACAGTTTAAAGAAGAGCTACTTTTTCATCTAATCACTTTTTGATAACAATTCAAGTGTGTACAAATTGGGTGTACAAATGGCAATATCCTTTTAAAAAAATAGAAATTTAACCCAATTTTGATTTCTTAATATTGATGGGGTTTTAAGCAGTGGGTACGTATAAAGGTTTCTTCATAAATAGTAGTAGGATTATATCGACGTTTCTGTATCTCTTTCTTTAATGCTCTTTCTTCATTAAATTCACGAAACATGAAATCTGACATTTATTTTATCACTGAAAGAGATTAGCCCCAATACCCACTTTTGAAAAAAAGTGTAAATTTATTAACAATTTTTTTTAACTAATCTAAAATGTCATCTTGAATAGACCAAAATAAATTATTAACAAAGAAAGAAATGAGTATTGAATAAGGGGTTTAGACAAATAAAATAGAATTTTTGAGTTTAGTTTTCAATAATGGGAATTACTAAATATTATATAAAATAGAAAATGAGAGATTCAATTACAATTTGGACTTAGTGGAGTACTAATTAGTATTAGACGGAACCCATTTTCATTTTATACAAACGAAACCCTAAACCACCATTACAAAGAGAGAAAGAATTGGAAAAAAAAAAAAGAAATGAAAGAAAGAAAAAAATAAAGAAGAAGAAAAAGAAGGAAAAACCTAGCATCGCCGTCCTTCTCCACCCTCTTGGTGGCGGCACTAAGTTTCTAAAGAGCAAAAATGGGAAAGAAGAGAAAGGAGAGTAAAGGAAAAGAGGGAAAAAAAAAGGAAAGAGGAAAGAAGAAGAAGTAAGAACGACAAAGTGTCCGGTTGAAATTTGGAGGATCTGACATATATTTCATATCCATGTCGTGTCGTGTCCGACATGGGTACTTCGACTATTTCGAAGAGTCCGAACATCAGAGGTGCCTTCATATCCATTCTGATAGGAAAAAAATGCTAGATCTTAACAATATTCAAGGCATTTTTTCTATCCTTTCTTACCCAAAAAAAGTAGGGTCTTAGCTCCATGATCTCCGTTTGCACTATCAATATAAAAATTTGCCAATCTTAGTAACTTGGATCAAACATTTTGCATATTATTGTCATGTGTCATATTCATCAATTTCCATGTGAGGTTTCAGTCTTTGAGGATGTTTGGTGGGAATTAAATTTAGATTTTTTAGTAGATTGTAATAGAAGTTTTTGAAATGTGTGGTTGAAAAGTTGTGAAACCCATGAAAGATGTGGTTAATATTAATTGTTTGACTTTAATTTAGATTAAAATTGGATTTTAATCCAAACTGAACAGGTTCTCTATTTAAATATTGAGGTATTATATTATATAGAGTACTCCCTTATTTCTTACCTCTGAATCCCTGATCCGAAGATGAAATAGATCTTTGATTTGTTTCTGTTAGGGCTTATTTACATATACTTGAAATATACCAGAAGTCAGCTGAAGCTTTGAAGAAATTATTCCACAGCTGCTTATTAAAATGTGTTCAATTGCCTCTCAAAGTATTTTAGTTGCCAGAGAAATGTGCAATTAAATTATGTGCTGCTTGTGATGTGCAAGCTCTACCACCTTTCTTGACATTAAAAATTGTGCTTAGATGTGGGCCTAGAGATATGCTAAAGAGATATATGGATGCAATGGTTATTGTGCAACGGTATGGAAAATCAGATATATTTTTTACTATAACATGTAATCCAAATTGGCCAGAAATTAAGCAAGAACTTAAGCACAATGATGATGTTCAAAATCGTCCTCATATAATCGTACGTATATTTTGAGCAAAATTAGAGGAGCTAAAAAATGATTTGTACAATGAAAAAATTTTCGACCCTATTGTTGCCCATATATATATCATCGAATTTCAAAAAAGAGGACTCCCTCATGCACATCTATTGTTAATTTTATATTCTGGTTACAAAATTTCTTCCGCTCAAAAAGTTGATAGAATAGTATCGTGTGGAATACCTGACAAGAATATACATTCTCATCTTCATTCTGTTATTGTTAAACACAATATGCATGGCCCTTGTGGAGACCTTAATCCAAAAAATGTATGTATGGAAGGAAATAGAAGTTGTAAAAATAAATATCCTAAGGATTATTGTAATACTACTATATTCAATGATAACTCATAGACGTCGTAATAATGGTATTTCCATTAAAGTTAGGGGCCAAATGTTAGACAATTGATGGGTTGTTCCATATAGTCCTTATCTAAGTGCAAAATTTGATTGTCATATTAACGTTGAAGTATGTTCTTCTATCAAAGCTGTGAAATATTTGTACAAATATGTGTACAAAGGACATGATCATATTAATTTCTCTTTAAGTACAGATGAAAGAAATAAAGAAATTGATGAAATTTCTGCTTACCAATCTATTAGATGGATATCTCCACCTAAAACTATGTGGAGAATTCTTTCTTAACTTCTTATCTTTTCTCCATAATCAGACGGTTTTGTGTCAAAATCCTTCCCATTTCTAACACAATGCAAACCCATTTAAAAAAAAAAAACACACACACACACACACACCATCAATTTTCACTTTTTTCTTTTGGCACAAATAACACAATGCAAACCCATTAAAAACACACACACACACACAATCAATTTTCACTTTTGTCTTTTAGCACAAATGATTGCATGTCTATTTAAAGATAAAATAAGGTAAAAAAAAATAAAAATAAAAAATCAATCACCACTAAATTAATCAACAAAATAACCGAAATTTAATTCGTTTATTACCAAAATAACATTAATGGCAATTTGATTCAGTTCTTTCCATCTGAATTTGCTACTTTTGCTTCTCAATAGAGTCATCCATCCTTTGTTTTAGGGATCACAGAGGAGAATGTGAATAGTTTAATCGCTTTCTCCTCTCCCTACTCATAATTACTAACTAAAAATAAAATAATATTACCCATTTACAAGTACAATATTCTTGTTATGGTTTATTTGTACAAGTTGCAACGAACGCCGAACATGTTAAACAACCAACAAAAAGCAATAAAATGAAATAAAGAAATCAAATAAAATACAAACAGATAACAAACAGTGAGTTGAAAAAAAGAAAAAAAAAAGAAGGCAAATATGAAATCGACATACCTTATTTTGATACTTTTCAATTTGTACGTGAATCTTTTCTTTCCTTGCAAAGAACTTCAAACATAGACGGAAAAGAACGAAAGCTTAAAAGTAGATATGAATATAATTCAACAAAAAATACATAGAAGAAAAATAAAGGAAATACTCAAGGTCCTCGGAGTCCAATTTTTGTCGAAATTTTCTGGTATTTTGGGAACGGTCTGTTAAATTTTTTGAAAAGAGAA
>NW_019228897.1:0-142295 GCF_002742605.1 Olea europaea var. sylvestris
TGGGTTTTGTATGAGCACCTTATTAATATAATGCTTTAATGTAAAGATATTTGTGTCTAGCTTTGTTATGCTACTGAGAGAGTGGAATCTTGTGCTGGTGCCTTTACTTTCTGTAATAATCGCAATGGAAGGACTATATATCTGAATAATATTGTGTTCCCTCATAAATTGCTTCTTTCCTTTCTTCAAGGTCGAGAATTGGATTTCTGAGTGGTATGATCAGAAGTGCTGTGTACAGTTATCAAAATACACGTGGTGGCATCCAGTTAAAGAATGACAAAAAAAAAAAAAAAAATCAACTGGATGTTGCCAAGTCAACATCTAATTCTAGCACTGTTGAAAAGTTGATTTTGATTAGTAAAAAAGATGGAAAATGTCCCATCCATCTCAAAGATGTTCTATTAATATTTTTTCGAGGTTCCAGCACATTTAAGTAGGCCAGGGGAGGCCTGCATTCTTTGAATGACAGGATCCAATTACGGCCTGTTTGGTTAAGCTAGAAAAAATGATTAAAATTTAAGTCAAAATTTATAGTTAATTTTAATCACATATTTTATATTTTATAGCTTTGTTTCATTTATCTTATATCAAAATTTACAACATTTAATTTTTATCTAAACCAAACAAGGGATATATCACATGAGAAGTGGAATGTGTAGATAAAAACTAGAATGGACTACAGCAGTTACTTATGATTTCTCAAACAAAAGGAGTTGTTAACAACTTATTTTGTTAATCCTAAATATATATAGGGCCTATTTGATATAAATTTTTTAGAATATATTATGACCTTGTATGAGCCGTATTACTTTTTTTTTTAAAAGTACATTTTAAATATTAATTTGACATCATTTCGATCACACATTCTTCAATAAAATAATATTACACTTAATTTGAAAAATTTTCTTCATTTTTTAACCATATATTCCAGACTACTATTTCAAAATAATGTGGCTCAAAGAATGTGTGGTTTAAAGATAAAAAATTATAAAATCAACTGAACACTTTTTTATATGTAATTTTTAAACTTATTATATATTTTCTTTATTTTTAGAACACCATCTCTCTGAGTGGATATGTGAAAGTATGCTACAATGATTCTGAGAAATGCGTGGTTTCTTAACCATTGAGATGACTAAAGAATTTCGCTATAATGTAGAGGCAAGGTACGAAAAAGTTTTCTATGATCTGACTATTTTCAAGTACGTATCATTCATTGCGTTCTTATTCCTAAGTTCCTATCTATCTCTATCCATCAAAATTTCCCCTCTATGCTTCTTTTGTTTGATATAGGACCTATCCATGTATAATCCAGTTGTAAAGAAAGAAACCTCTGGAGCCTTTTTTGGGTCGAACATGAAAACGACGCCTGTGCCAATTGGGATCCCCTATCTGGCGAGTATCGTGATCATTTTAACTACATCAATTGAACAATGGTAAGTGAATGAGCTTGGCACCTATGAGGTTCATAATCTTGTTTTTAAAGTAGGAGTTCCTAATAGTATCAACTTCATAATAAAAGAATGAATGAGGCATGAATTGAGATCCAACACTGTTTCCATCAATTAAGCCAACTAAAAATCCGGTCTTTTAGAGTAGAATCTTTCAGAGATGTTGCTTCATATCTGGTCAATTGTGATCCATTTAATGTTAAAACTGTTTTATGAATAACTAGTTGCAAGCACGTGCCAGATTTGTACTTATAGCTTCAACATTAGTACAAGCATTGTTCATGTGTTTTACAGTAAAACCTGCTACTCTTAACATAAAAGAAGTTTTATTGAGGATGATATATAACTTCATTATACACCTAAAAAATTAGAGAATTTAACAATAGATGAAATGATATATACATATATTAGGAAACTATACAGAGGTATTCTTGATAATTAACATGTTATGGAACATGATTTTAGTTAAAAAAAAAAAAAAAAACAAACGAACATTGATATATATTTTAGAGAAGAATTATCGAACAACATATATATTGGAATTTTTCTTATACTCAAATGCTAACAAAAGGAACATATTAGGAGAAATTTTACTTATAATTATCATCTTTACACTAAATTAAATAATAATTTATTTAATTCGCAATAATTTATCAAGATTAAAAGCAAGACATGTCAATCATTTCGCTAATAGTGCTTCTTTGTTGTATTGTTGCAAACAAGAAATTAAAAATAAAAAAATAAAAAAAATACCAGAAATCTTGTATAATCTCAAAAAAATTAAAAATAAGATCCAGTGCCAACCATGGACTGTGTAAACTCTCATTCAAAGTACATTGATTTTTTAATATAAAGTTGAGAAAATCTTTCCGAAGATCGTGAAAATTCCCTAAAAAAAATGATTAATTCTATTAAGGCCCCGTTTGATTGCACGAAATTTTCCATGGAACTTGGAATTCGAATTCCAACTTTCACTTTTGGCCTGTTTGATTGACAAAATTTTCCAGGGAATTGATTTTCCATGAATTTCTAGGTACAACACCTGAAAGCGTGATTTTCCACCTTTTTTTTCCTAGGGGATAGGTGGTTTTTGGTTTTCCACCTTTTTTTATTTTTATTTTTTTTGCTTTTTTTATTTTTTTTTAATTGTTGGCAATGGAAACAAATTTTAGGAATAATTGTAAAAGAGGATATCCCTGAAATTGACAATTTCCACGTAAAACAAAGTCAAACGAACATCAAAAAATACTTTTACTTCAACATTTTCCACGTGAAAAATTTATACAATCAAACACAATAATTTACAATTTCCATGAAAACAATTTCTAGGTAATTCAATTCCCTGGAATTCATTTTCTTTCCACCTAAATTCCATCTTCGCAATCAAACAGACCCTTAAGTCATCTCAAAGATGTTCTATTAATATTTTTTCGAGGTTCCAGCACATTTAAGTAGGCCAGGGGAGGCCTGCATTCTTTGAATGACAGGATCCAATTACGGCCTGTTTGGTTAAGCTAGAAAAAATGATTAAAATTTAAGTCAAAATTTATAGTTAATTTTAATCACATATTTTATATTTTATAGCTTTGTTTCATTTATCTTATATCAAAATTTACAACATTTAATTTTTATCTAAACCAAACAAGGGATATATCACATGAGAAGTGGAATGTGTAGATAAAAACTAGAATGGACTACAGCAGTTACTTATGATTTCTCAAACAAAAGGAGTTGTTAACAACTTATTTTGTTAATCCTAAATATATATAGGGCCTATTTGATATAAATTTTTTAGAATATATTATGACCTTGTATGAGCCGTATTACTTTTTTTTTTAAAAGTACATTTTAAATATTAATTTGACATCATTTCGATCACACATTCTTCAATAAAATAATATTACACTTAATTTGAAAAATTTTCTTCATTTTTTAACCATATATTCCAGACTACTATTTCAAAATAATGTGGCTCAAAGAATGTGTGGTTTAAAGATAAAAAATTATAAAATCAACTGAACACTTTTTTATATGTAATTTTTAAACTTATTATATATTTTCTTTATTTTTAGAACACCATCTCTCTGAGTGGATATGTGAAAGTATGCTACAATGATTCTGAGAAATGCGTGGTTTCTTAACCATTGAGATGACTAAAGAATTTCGCTATAATGTAGAGGCAAGGTATGAAAAAGTTTTCTATGATCTGACTATTTTCAAGTACGTATCATTCATTGCGTTCTTATTCCTAAGTTCCTATCTATCTCTATCCATCAAAATTTCCCCTCTATGCTTCTTTTGTTTGATATAGGACCTATCCATGTATAATCCAGTTGTAAAGAAAGAAACCTCTGGAGCCTTTTTTGGGTCGAACATGAAAACGACGCCTGTGCCAATTGGGATCCCCTATCTGGCGAGTATCGTGATCATTTTAACTACATCAATTGAACAATGGTAAGTGAATGAGCTTGGCACCTATGAGGTTCATAATCTTGTTTTTAAAGTAGGAGTTCCTAATAGTATCAACTTCATAATAAAAGAATGAATGAGGCATGAATTGAGATCCAACACTGTTTCCATCAATTAAGCCAACTAAAAATCCGGTCTTTTAGAGTAGAATCTTTCAGAGATGTTGCTTCATATCTGGTCAATTGTGATCCATTTAATGTTAAAACTGTTTTATGAATAACTAGTTGCAAGCACGTGCCAGATTTGTACTTATAGCTTCAACATTAGTACAAGCATTGTTCATGTGTTTTACAGTAAAACCTGCTACTCTTAACATAAAAGAAGTTTTATTGAGGATGATATATAACTTCATTATACACCTAAAAAATTAGAGAATTTAACAATAGATGAAATGATATATACATATATTAGGAAACTATACAGAGGTATTCTTGATAATTAACATGTTATGGAACATGATTTTAGTTAAAAAAAAAAAAAAAACAAACGAACATTGATATATATTTTAGAGAAGAATTATCGAACAACATATATATTGGAATTTTTCTTATACTCAAATGCTAACAAAAGGAACATATTAGGAGAAATTTTACTTATAATTATCATCTTTACACTAAATTAAATAATAATTTATTTAATTCGCAATAATTTATCAAGATTAAAAGCAAGACATGTCAATCATTTCGCTAATAGTGCTTCTTTGTTGTATTGTTGCAAACAAGAAATTAAAAATAAAAAAATAAAAAAAATACCAGAAATCTTGTATAATCTCAAAAAAATTAAAAATAAGATCCAGTGCCAACCATGGACTGTGTAAACTCTCATTCAAAGTACATTGATTTTTTAATATAAAGTTGAGAAAATCTTTCCGAAGATCGTGAAAATTCCCTAAAAAAAATGATTAATTCTATTAAGGCCCCGTTTGATTGCACGAAATTTTCCATGGAACTTGGAATTCGAATTCCAACTTTCACTTTTGGCCTGTTTGATTGACAAAATTTTCCAGGGAATTGATTTTCCATGAATTTCTAGGTACAACACCTGAAAGCGTGATTTTCCACCTTTTTTTTTCTAGGGGATAGGTGGTTTTTGGTTTTCCACCTTTTTTTATTTTTATTTTTTTTGCTTTTTTTATTTTTTTTTAATTGTTGGCAATGAGAACAAATTTTAGGAATAATTGTAAAAGAGGATATCCCTGAAATTGACAATTTCCACGTAAAACAAAGTCAAACGAACATCAAAAAATACTTTTACTTCAACATTTTCCACGTGAAAAATTTATACAATCAAACACAATAATTTACAATTTCCATGAAAACAATTTCTAGGTAATTCAATTCCCTGGAATTCATTTTCTTTCCACCTAAATTCCATCTTCGCAATCAAACAGACCCTTAAGTTCGCAAGTTAAACAAACTGGCAGTTGAAGAAGATTAATATAACCTGTCAACCGATTAATTGGCTCATGTTTGGCAGAGATTTAAATCAGATTTTTTGTAAATTTTGATAAAAATTGATGAGATTGTATGATTAAAAAGTTGTGGATCACATGAAATATATAATTAAAATTAATTGTTGACTTTAATTTAATAATAATCTAAATTTTAATCTTTATTAAACAAGGACTCGGGATTTAATATGTCTTTTACGTGGTCGCAGAATAGCATCCATTTTCTTCGTGCTCGTGTTGTACACGTAGTATTTCAAGCAACAATTAATTAGAAAAATAATTGTATATTTAAAAATAAATTAACAAAAAAACTCTTTCAACTTCACTACCACCACCGACCTCCTATCCAACTCTCACCACAATCACCTCTTTGTCATAAACTCCCCATTTTTGAGAAACCATAAAGATGTGGATTTTATAAAATATTCGATTAAGAATAATCGTTGACCTTGACTTAAATTATTATCAATTTTTTGGCTAAACTAAATAGAAGCATAACTAAGAAAAAGAAACATCTTCAGTACCATGTTTGGCAAAGCTTATGATCACTTGAAAAATGATCAAACTCTATATATTATGTAGAATTCATAATTTATATTCTTTTTAACCACATATTCTTTGATATTCATTACTTATAAGCAGTTAAAATATATTTAATTGGACTTTCAAATTGTAAAAGAAAAATTATGGAAAGTTGTTGACCTTAAAAAATGGCCAACGAGTGTCGTTAGAAGATACGTGAACGTGTTTTGTAGTATATCTACTGTAAATATGTTTGTGAAAGAAGAAGCTAGAGACAAGATATTATGTTCTCCTTTCCATTCAAAGATATTTACAGTAGATATATTACAAAACACGTCCATATGTACATTATCTTCTAACGATACCTGTTGGCCATTTTCGAAGGTCAATAGATCGGCACTTTCTGTGGAAAACCATGCTATAACCACGAACATCCCGTGGAAGAAGCTTGCCATTAGAGAGTTGGGCATCCTCCTCAAAAAAGATTTGTTCTTGAAGAAAGAACAAGTGGAAGCCCCAAGAAAAAGCTTTGGAGTTTACATCGGTACATGAATTGTTGCGATTTGTTGAAAAAAAGAAATATGTTGAGATTGAAATCGATCTGTATGACACTCATGCCTTTGAAGAAAAGAATTATACGGAAAAATGAGTTCAAGCAGTGAGATAGTCCCACTTAACAGGGTTAGGAAGACCCCCGAAGAAGGGGTAATCTGGAGAACTTCCCTAGTAAGTTTTAACCAACCTCATCACTAGCATAGATGAGGTGGAATGAGAGTAACTGTCCAACTCACTTGGGAAGTGGCTAAATGGCTACTAACATGAAAAGCGTCATATAGAAAAAGGCCTTGTACAATAGTTCCAAATGCAAGGAAATAGGAATAAGACCCCTTAAAAAGTGAGGATGCCTCTAAAGAAGAGGCCACGAGTAAGAAGACCCACTAAAAAGTGGGATGTCATTGAAGAAGTGACCTTGAAAAACTAAGAATGGGAGGCCTCTAAAGAAAAGGCCACAAATAAGAAGACCCCCTAAAAAGAAGGAGGCCGTTGATGAAGTAGCCTTAAATAAGTAGACCCCTGACGAGGGTCTTAAAAAAAAGGTCATGAAGAAGAAGACCCTCTGAGAAACGAGATGCCTCGAAAGAACTGGCTTAGAATAAGTAGACTCCCTGAAAAATGGGAGGCCTCTGAAAAAGAGGCCAAGAATAAGTAAGACCCTTGAAAAAGAAAAGGCTGCTGAAGAAGTGACATTAAACAAGAAAATCCCCTAAAAGGAGAGGGTCTTTGGTGAAGAGGCTATTGGAAGACCCATTTTACAAATCGAAGGCCTCTAAATGAGGGGAACAACACAAAAGAAGAGAAAATGACTAAAAGCGTACAAAAATGTGAACTCGGGGACTAAGTGTAGATATTATGAAAGTTAAAGGACCATGAATGCAATATATCAAGGGTATGATTGAAATAAAAGGTTAAATATGAGGATCAAAACATACCAGATCAAAAGTTGAGCGACTTAGGCATGAAATTACTGAAGGAATTAAAGGTAATTTTAATATTTTGCCTATGTATAAGCACGAGCTTCCACAAGCTCACCATATAAGGCCTCATATTTTGCCTAAACTTTAGTACCTCAACATGCAAGGCCTCATCCTTACCTACACTTCAAGCTCACCATATATGGCCTCATTTTTGCCTAAGCTTCAACACTTCAGCATACATGGCCTCATTTTTGCCTAAACTTCAATACCTGATCATATAAGGCCTCATACTTGCCTATGCTTTAGGCTCACCATAGATGGCCTCATTTTTGCCTATGCTTCATCACCTTTGCTACGTAAGACCTCGTCATTCTGAGGTCATTGTATAAGACTCCAATAGTTTGAGAGCTATACGAGGAATGTTTATTTCCTGCCTCGCTAGATGCTTATTTTTGCCCTTCACTATCGTCAAGCCCCACCTATAAGATCTCGTCTATAAAGGCCTGCTTATAAGACTCTAATAGTTTGAATCGAGCCACCAGCTCGATATTCATTCCTTGCCTTGCGAGATGCCTCATCATACAAAATGTTGCATTACAACTACACTTATCTTTAGAGAACTCATTACACCTCTACTTTAGCTATATCATGGCTATGTTTATCTTCAGAAAGCTTATACTATTCCTTACATGGATTAACCTTTCCACCATACAGGAAGCCCTTGACACGAATGAGCCAATCTACCACACAAGGAGATTAAGAGAGAGAGAGAGAGAGAGAGAGAGAGAGAGAAGAGAAACATTTCATGGATGGATCAAACACCAAAGAGGATGCCTTTGCACAGAAGAGTAAACCCTTTGCAAAGAGGTAAAAGTAAAAAAAAAAAAAATAATAATAATAAAATATATACACACACACACATTTATAACCAGCCAAAGAGTTTCGAAAAATAGGGGCCTCAGCTCCATAAAATTCTAGAAAAAAAAATCGAAAAATAGCCTCGGGCAACAGGGACCTCGGTTCCCTTCCTCGAAAATTCGACAAAATATTTGAAGTTGACAGCTTCGACACATAACTTCAACTCCTTCATCAACACTTCAAGGCCAAAGACTTAGCTTACTTCAAGGCTTCAAACAACGTCCACGATAAGTGCTAGTGCAAATTTTTATTAAGTTATTTCACTTTTAAATCCCTATTATGTGAATATCTATGTCTGAATTTGGAGACTATTGTGATTACTGTTGGCTTGCATGTCCATTATGGCTAGCATGCTTCATGACCCAACACTATTTTACCAGCACTAGTATGCATATCACATGTCTATACTGTCATCAAGCATATGAGTTGTTGTGATACACATGACATACTCTCGCATATATATCTTGGAAAAATGTGATCTGTCATTATTCATTTTATAGTTATGAGTATTTGGAAGGGCAAAATGGACCCGTGCTTATTTAATACATGAGTAGTGGACATATTGTGTTGTGTTGCAAGACTAGTTTAGTCCACATTATAGAGAAGATGTTGCTGAAATTTGGACAAAATATAGACATTTTTCGAGGCAATTTCTTTGAAGGAACAAAAGAAAGTAGTCCAAAAAGCACTCCTATGAAAATTAGCCCAAGAGGCACTTTGAAAAATATATGAGCTCAAAAGACATGTCAATGATTATGAGCCCAATAGGCCTTTTAATGAAAATATTAGCCTAAAACTGAACATATGAGCTGAACTTTGAAGCGGGTCACCTCCAAAATGAAAAACACCATTCCAAAAGGGGCAACACAAACAAAGTGTAGGATCCCGATGAGGACCATTCTTAAAAAGAAAAGAAAAACACAAGCAAAACGAACGGACGATACATCCCTTGAACAACAAAAAAGAGCGGTTGAATTGCCAAAACTTCGCAAAATTATAGGTACAAAAATGTCCGACCTGCACATGAATGTACGACTTAGACTTGGGGGAGTATTTTTGCTAGTCGAATATAAAATGCCCCGTGGAGGCACCAAAATAATACACGTGGAATGCATGGATGAGATGTAAATCAGTAATTCAGTTTGAGGCTCTTAAGGGGGTCAGATGAGGTGCCTCCAAAGGTCAGCTAAGGTGCTTACAGAGCCCAAGTCGAGGCTCTCCAAAGGGTAAGCCAAAGTGCCTTTAAAGACGTCCACCAAAGCTCAAAAAGAAGTCCATTCCTCAAACCGAGGTTCAAGAGGTCCTTAAGTCAAAGCCCTGAGTAAGTGGTCGAGGCCCTAAAGCGAAACACTGTATAAGTGGTCAACAGCCGAGGTTGTTGCACTGAACTCCTAGGTCATTTTACTAAAACTCCAAAGTGGTTCTAACCTTGATCATCAGAAGTGGGTTGACGTCTTCCGACCGAACCCCTTAGCACCGAGGTCCTTGACGTCCAGAAGGTCTGACAAGCGTATCTTAGGAACTGATTGATGTGACCTATGTAATGAGCATAAATATCTTATCTTGTCAATAGGATGACTGCTATGTGTAAGAATATTAAATGCACCACAGGCTAAGAAGTAAACAATGATGGCTATTATTAGATACTTTGGTTGAAAAGATGAAGCCATGTGGCTCCTCATCCAATGAACAACATCTCATGTGTAACACTATAAATACCCCCTTCTCGTATCATTTTAGAAGATGGATCTTTGAATGGAAAGGAGAACATAATATATTGTCTATATTTTTTTCTTCTTTCACAAACATATTTACAGTAGATATAGTACAAAACACGTCCACGTATAACAACACCTATTGGCCATTTTTGAATGTCAACAAAAGTTGTATTGGAACGGGAGTATTTGGGGGTGCAATTAACTCATTAGAAAGCAAGCTTGGGCTTTCTTCTACCTAGGACGACGTACCATGTCAACACAAGTGCATTTTGAATTTATGAACCTCTATATAATATAAATATATATAGATATTATATTATATGCACAATTTGAAAATTAAGAATAAGGATGCGTAGATCCTTGCATCGCGCCGATAGTCAGAAATTTATGTGTTAAAATGCGTATAATAATATATAAATTTTATGTATGCGAAAGGTTTACAATTAAGATTATTTTAATGTTTGAAACGTTGGCACTTGATCTATGCCCTTCAAGATGCAATGTAGTGACAGTAATCGTCACTGTAACACACTGCAAATTCCGATTGTGTTGCCAATGTGTGATGGCAAAAATTGCGCTTGCCACCTGATGATGTTTCGTTATTCGGCCAAAAATATTGAAGACGGCTATGATGGCTCGAGATCAGCAATAGAGTTAGTATGGGAATCGTGTCATGTGCATGTTGTGCACTTTATGGTCCAACATGCACGACAACATACTATCTATAATTGTGACTCGTCCAATTACAAAAAGTATGGTTTCTTGTCGAGGAAATTAGTTGTCAATGTGTCATATTCAGCTACGAAAGGAGAAACAGCTTTAAATTGATAAATCTTGTACAATGGAATAAGCCTAGAAATTCGTCGTGCATCAAGGAAGTCTGAATGCAATCGTTGATTAATTGATTTGTGAAAAAAAAATTAGCAGAAAATTGACTTGCAACTTCTAATACTTTTGAATGATGATATTCGTTTATGCTAGAAATGATTACTAGGCCATGTGACAATAAAATTACTCTCTAGAAACGTGATAGTGACCTTATGATGACATTCAAATTTTAACTCATTTTTAAATATTTCTTTTCCATTCCAAGATGGTGAATACAGATGAGAAAAAGATTATATTAGAAATGAAATCAATTCAACGATAGAGGCTCTCGAGTCAAAGAAAAACTAGCAACAAAATGGAAATTTATCATATTTTGTTATTTCAATCGATCGATGAGGGAACCAAGAAGTGGTTGAACTCGTGCTTCATAATATTTGTTGTGTATAGGAGAATCATAGCTCTCATAATAACAACGTGTTAGCACGGAAACAAAAACGTGTTACACATGAAAAATTTATTAACATGCATTTAATTAGATCGAGATCGGGACGACGAATACGCTATACTTAGTAATTTACCCATATATATAGATGCAAGGCGGATATAAACTTTATTTGTACCATAACTGAACAAGCTGTCTACTTCACAATTTTTTGACCAACACTCACAAAAAATTAACTTCTCACATGGATTTCAACATCAATCCTTATTCCAATGGACCATGGCGGTAAATTGACCATTTATGGCAGTACTTTTTATAAACATGTCTTACATATTTTTTATAGATAAAATGAAGTGTAATTGCACTTTCCACTTGTGCCCTCACTGATACGTAAACTTGTGATCATCTCTAGAATAGATGAATAGCATTACTCAAATCTTTTATAGAAAAAACACTGCTGCACTAAATTAGCGGTCATACATGTGGTCCTTCTGTATGGTAATTATTAATTAAGCTCCAATTTCGTTTGGAATAAATTTAATTTTTTTAGCAGATTTTGATAATAGTTAGTGAAATGTGCTGTTGAAACTGAAAATGAATTTTAAGAAAAGAGGACCAAATAGGAAAGTGTATTATTAAATGAATTTTTCAAGAGTTGAGCTAGTGGAGTCATGGATCAAGCTAAGGCATGAAATTCACGAATTGCCTAAATTTTCTCGCAAGCCATCTAGGTTACCCTCATGTAAAATTTGTATAAGAAATTTCTCGGGTTCGTCTCTGAGATCCATTGAAGAAGGTAGGTCGGCCGGGATCAAAAATCACGCTGGTTTTCCTTAACATAGTATCCAAAATGAGTTCAATCAGAGAAAGACTTGGATCTGATAACTTTGCTGTGGGTAGCCTGTGCAAAACTCTTCTGATTGTGGGTCTTCTTTATTTGATTGTAATCTTCCTCTCCAATGAAAATCACAACAGTCCATCAAATCCTAGCTTGTTTTCTCCATTGCTGAAAAGGCCCCCCATTTCCACTACTTCTAGTACCAATCAAACGTCCGAGGTTACTCCAACAAATCTCAACCACCTTGTTTTTGGACTTCTTGGCTCTGAAGAAGCTTGGCATGACAGAATTGCATACATCGAATCATGGTGGCAGCCAAAGGTGACGAAGGGCTATCTATATCTAGACAAACCTCCAACAGGAAAGCTCATCCCGTGGTCGAAGGCGTCACCTCCGTATCGTGTCTCGGACGACCTTACCAAGTTTCTTCAAGAAACCCAAGCTCAAGCCCCGGTCATGATCCGAATGGTTCATGGAATAATGGAAGTCTTTCGAGAGGTGAAGGACGATGAAAGCATCAGATGGATAGTCATGGGAGACGATGATTCAATATTTTTCGTTGAAAATATGGTTGATGTTCTTGCAAAATACGATCATACTAAGTATTATTACTTAGGTGGGCAATCTGAATTTATTATGTCAAATTTTTGGTACTCATTCAACCAGGGATTTGGTGGGGCTGGATTCATGTTGAGTTACCCATTGGCCAAAGCTTTGGCTAAAGATATGGAAGGATGTCTTAGGAGATATGCACATTTCAGTTCTGCTGATACCATTACCTTTGCTTGTATAGCTGACATTGGAGTCAATCTGTCTCCCCAGAAAGGAATCCACCAGGTAATTAATATAGCTACTTATAATTCATTAATGAGTCTATAATCTTAATTTTTGAAGTATATTCCAAATTAATTTTCAACATCTATTCTGTACTTAGCTCCATTTGCATAATATGTTTCTAAAATATTTATTTTTCTCTATAATTAAATATTAACAGTGGAAACTGGATCTTGAAAGTTGACTTCTGACTAAATCAAAATTCAATTATCAATTTAATGAGCCGCCACGTTATACTTTTCGTAATTAAGATGAACTCAATCACGTCTCCTTTTTCTCCTCATTCACGAAATGTAAAATAAAATATTATAAAACTGAAAATGAAAATAGATTGATTCCAGCATGGTGAAAATTATTCCTTGTCCACATAGAAGTACATATCTTAGATTTTTAAGTTATGTTTTCTTCAATATTATCCGACAAAACAGGCCACAGAGAACTTTTTTATTATTATTTTATATTCTCCTACATATACTTCATCAATTCTTGCAAATTTCCATTTATAATGGATCTCCATTTTTCTTAATATAGATGGTGATAATTTTTGAGTTAAATGTTTTATTGGTCTCTCAAGTTATATTTACGTCATGTTTTACTTATTGAAATTTAAAATGCCTCCGAGTCGTCATTGAAATTTAACACAGTGTACTCTATGACTCACTCAATAGTAAAATGCTTTCGAGTGGTAAATGAACTTCATAATGTTTTAGAGTAAAGTTGAATTCCTGTGCAATTCTACCTAGATTAAAAAATAAGATAAATTCAACTAGATGTGAGACTCTCTATCTAAAATGAAAATATTGATATTGATGAAGAAGATATAATTTCTCTATGTTCAAGGGGAAGAAGAATGTTAGTTTCAAATTGATATAAATCCTAATTTAAATCATAATCTTCCTTTACATCGAGGAAATAAAATAGAGATATTATTTTTTATTTCAATTGAAATTGTAGACTTATGAAGAAAATAAAAAATTATATCTCAAATAGTCTAAGAAATTTTCGATTTAGAATAAATAATATTAATCAACACTAACAAAATATAATTTTTAGAGTCATCACAAAGTAATTCAAGAGAAAAGAAGGGTGTTGTTTTCATGTTTGGTATTTTATACTTCAAAAATTTCAATTTTTGAACAGTCGAATTCAACAAGTAAAGTTCATTGACCATTTAAAAGTATTTTAAAGTTCAATAAGTAAAACGTGACGAAAGTATAAGTTCAATGAGTAAAGCATGAATGAGTTAGAAATTCCATAACTAATGAAACGTGGGAAATGAGTGGTGAAATGTAACATATTAAAATTCATTTGCCCCCCTAGTAAATCGTAATAGGAGTGTAAGTTACTAATGAAAAATTTAACTCATAATTAATAGATCATGTTCTTTACCCTAGACGTGTTGAGTGTGTTGGGAATCTACTTATACATGCACAGCGGAAAATTAAATTATTTCGATTCCCATCCAATAGATCTCATTGTGTTTGGTTAGGAATTGTGATAAGATTGTACCTTTTCCATATCTGCAATCCTATTGCTTTTCTTTTCGTTCCACAACTTTGATTCGCCACCACAGCTGTCCAATTGTCCAGCCTCCAACGGTGATCCACACAGAGAATATGATTGCAGTCTCTAGGGTTTTCTCTTGTGCCAGCAAGAATAATGAAAACCTTAATGGACCTCAAACCCTAGTTATGTATTTATATAAACCCAAACAGGCTCGGCCCGGTCCGGTCCAATAATTAATTAATCCAATTAATTAAACCCGGTCCGTGAATTAATTAATCCAATTAATTAATTCGAAAATATAAATAACAAATCCAATTAATTAATTTATCCAACGATTGTTAAATTAACCAATTTTGCATAATCAAGGTAGTCAATAAAATTGGATTACAGACCTTACATCGTGTTTCCAACTTGAAACACATACCATACCTGTTTCATGTACTCATTGGGGCTAAGGTCAAAAACACCCAAGTAAAAGCAAATATTTAACAGTAAACAATTAAGAGCAAATACACGTGCGATGACAATATACTATAGGATAACATACAGATCTTTTCAAAAAACACGTTCACATAGAACAATAGATTAATATCAAATCAATCAAAACACGGTCAACCACATATGCGACACATGCATAAATGACCCTAAGAAAAGATCTCACCACACTTATCCTATCCCATTCCGTGTTGCTCACATATCGAGAACACACATCTTCTCTCATCGCCCACTAAGCTCACTAGACAGATCACTCAACTTATATCTAACTGGCAAGTCACAATAGATCCTAAGTCAACGGGATAATCCTCTATCTCTACATCACTTCTCCCAACCTACGTGGATAATGGGTCTCTACCCAATAGAAGTGATAGAAGTGCCTCTCTCACACTCCACCTGATCAGGATCTCTTTCTAGATAAAGAATTTTAGACATTTGATCACATCTCCACTCGTGATCCAAATGTCACACTCCACATCCCCTGGTACAAATCACCATTTACCCCTAGGCATCTATACTATACCTTACCAAAAGATATTCAACTCACTGCTAATGCATCACAAACTCACTACGGCAAAACAACACCTTTCGGTGACCACAAAAGTTACTCCAATCATCAAAGCTCTCAAAAATCCACAAAGAAAATGGTGAAGGTGGCACTCTCAAAGAGAATCGAAGATAGAGTCGGTTACTTCACTACACTCACAAAAGAGACTCACAAAAATAAAGAAGGTAACCCTAACATGGCTGCCTCACATAATCTTACAAACCACCCAGGCTCACAAAGATGAAGGAGAGAAACGATTGCCCAACTTTCTTCTCACTACCACACTCTCACACCACTCACAGAACAAATAGAGTACGCCACAAAACTTAACCCACTATGCATGTAAACATATTACACAAAGTAATAAGTTACTCTAATTCATGCAATTATACACATCAAACATATTGAAAATGTAAAATTAACATTGCAATAGAATTAAGTGACCACATACATGTAGAAAGGATTACACACGTCACAAAGATGAAGGAGAGAAACGATTGCCCAACTTTCTTCTCACTACCACACTCTCACACCACTCACAGAACAAATAGAGTACGCCACAAAACTTAACCCACTATGCATGTAAACATATTACACAAAGTAATAAGTTACTCTAATTCATGCAATTATACACATCAAACATATTGAAAATGTAAAATTAACATTGCAATAGAATTAAGTGACCACATACATGTAGAAAGGATTACACACGGATGCAATGTAAGAACCAGGTTTATTCTCTCAATAAACCTCACTAGGATCACTACTCGACCCTAAAGTCACATACGCCTTGTCTCTATCCTCATCTTACCTTTTATTATCATTCTAGGACAATCTCTTTCAACTATACCCAAATTTTACCACAATTAAAATATATTTTATTTTTCGCATTTGTCTTAGACCTACATTTGCCACCAATGCCAAATAATGGCCACAAGTAAAGTATGAACATAATTCACATAGAATAGTCCAGTAAACTTTCCTAAGGCCACATGCAATTTTAATGATGTAGAAAAATTAACAACAAATTTACAAAGAATTTAAGGCAAATAATTCCTAGGTCTAGCAACAGGCAATGGTTACCCCTTCATGATAACCCCAAGGACAGTCAAACGCGCCAAATTACATGTTTAATACACGCGCACCCTCCAATGATTCTTGTGAGGCTCCTCATGTTTTCTTCTTTGAATCCATAAACAAGACCTCGAAGAATGAAATTGTTACAAGATATTCTCGTGCATCACCACGAGGATTGTCGAGTTGTTCATCAAGTGAAAATCGTACTGCAGATAATATTTTTAGAATTCAAGTCATCTCACCAGCAACAAAACGATATGAGGTAATAGAACCATTGTCCACAGTTTATTTCATGGTAATTTTTTTTCTAAACATTATGATTTAATCAAGGTTATGAATAATATTTTTATGAATTAATAAAAGTTAATATTTTACTAAATTTTGCATTATCTTCCTTCTCTCTCTCAGATGGATAGATGTGAATGTTGTGACATTGTCGGAATAGTTGGGAACAAAGTTGAGATCAAATTTAGAGACTGCAAGACTGATGAAATCATCGCTTGATTGAGTTGGGCCGCCAAATTTCTTTATTCTTTTACTAAACATATTCATTTGTTAGCAATTGTGAGAATTGATTTTTTGATCGTTAGGGAAAAAGTAGACGCTACCTGTAAGATAAGAAGTCAAATTTTACGATTGAAATAATAAAATAATGGTCAAAAAATCAATTTTTTGATATGAAACACTCCCAAACACCCCCTGCAAGGTTGTCAAGTTGTACCATAATTTAACTTGTAACAAATATTTAAAACCAATAATTTGCAAATATTTATAAATTGATTATTGTTTTCTTAGTGCATTTTGCAGTGAAAAGAAAAGATTATTATTTAAACACCATGTTGTATATTATTAATCTCGAATTTCCTCTCTATTTTATGTTATCTCCTTCGTGCAGATAACACTTTGTAAAACTAAACGAAGAAGAGATAAATATAAATGAAGAAATAGCTTTAGAATCTTTATGAGAAAAAATATCTCTGCAAGTGTGATCAAGTTCGACTCTGGATCAAAGCTATCTAAACAATAGTTTAGAGCCTCAAAATTTGAGGAACCTAATACAAAAAGAAAAAAAAATACATATTCTGTCTGAAAAAGTGAGTTCCCCTTTTAGCTGCCCATTGGATTTCCTCCTTTGATAAGTCACAAACAAGTAGTTGAAGAGCATGTTTGGAGAGTGAATTATCCAAATGGTCATTTAACTTTGTAAACAGTTTTCACAGGGTTACTGAACTTTAAAAATCACCCAACCCTTAGAAAACTTTTTGTAAAGTTCAGTGATAAATTATGTAATTTTTAAAGTTCAGTGACCCCATGAAAACCTTTTAGAAAGTTCAGTGACCATTTGAGTAATTCACTCCATGTTTGGACACCATCGACGTTAAGATTTTCAATTGGCTTGGCTTTGAACAGACCTCTTAACTATATCAGTCGATGATGAAGATGAGCATAATGTTGAGATTGAAAAGCCTCTTAATCTCCTTCACCTAAATAATAATATCGATGATGCTACCTCTAGAATTACTGGAACACTAATTCCCCACCATGGTGTCCCCACTAGCCTCCCCATTTCTTATTGCCAATTTATCAGAGTAGATAGGCCGTAGGAGAAAATAGTAATGATTGTTGAACATGATTAAAAACAGGGAAGTGTGGACAGATTGAGTTGGTAGCATTTTGTTGGAATTTTTATTTTTTTTATTAAATTTTCAAATTGTTCATTCATGCTTTGACACATATCCTCCCTATTTTTAACCCTGTTTTTTTTTTCTTTTTTTCTTTTTTTAATCCCTTTTTGTAGCATTTCTCTTTAAACGTCAGTTTGAAGAAAGAGAACGGATAACGATAAAATCTACAGTAGTTCTGCCATCCAAGGTGGAGTGGGCCGATTTCCGTTTTCAGCCCACTCCACCCTCTGGTGCTTCATAGTAGGCTGTATAAAAAAGTGAGACGGACAAAGTTTTCGCGATTAAATATTAATAATATTATGAAATTTAAAAATTGTTACACTTGTAAAGAAATTATATGTAAAAACTTCACAATAATTAATTGCTTAGAAGTTCAAAATTTTCAAGGTTGAACTTGGATATGATAATAAAAATCGAAAGCTAAGATAAGTATAAATTCTTGATTTTTTAAAAAGCCTATGTTTGGCTACCATTATTTTAGGAAAACAAAGTTTTGAATGATGATATGATTTTTAGGAAATTGTGTAGTTAAAAAATAGAAAAATATTTTGGTTTACGTACAGAGTATTTGATTGTGTGAATGTGTGGTTGAAAATAACTACGTAGAAAAAAATGTTTGAAATAATGGTTGCCAAACAGGAGCTTAGTGGCAGTGCAAAAATCATAGATTTAAATTGTGCTCACATGATATATTTCTAACCCATGCTTGGACTCCATTTTTTTAAAAATGCAATTTTTCAAATTTATTTTCAACAACACATTCACCCATAAAATAATGTTTTACATAAACTCAATTTTCTTCCTT
The DNA here is from genome assembly GCF_002742605.1 of Olea europaea var. sylvestris. Taxonomy (NCBI): domain Eukaryota; kingdom Viridiplantae; phylum Streptophyta; class Magnoliopsida; order Lamiales; family Oleaceae; genus Olea; species Olea europaea. The sequence goes on from NW_019228897.1 coordinate 19,061, forward strand.
ATTTTAAGCACACATCTTCAATATTTTAAAAGTGTGGATTGAAGAGAAACTTTTGAATACCAATTATACCATTACACATTTACCTATATGTCCAATATACCCTCATTTGGTTTACAAAAAGAAAATTAAAAAAAAAAAAACGAGAGGTTGCATTAATATGCTATATTTATTATTTACCCTTAATTAAAATTTGTTCCAAATGATTCAACTTATTTCCTCTAAATAAGATAATCAATAATTATTATTGCTTTTGAAAATTAAGTCAATTAATTTCCGTTAAACACAATTATTATTACACAATTAATAAAAATATTATTTCATACAATTGAAAGAAATAATAATACTACATATATAATTAACTAAAAAATACCAAATGATTCAATTTATTTCCTCTAAATAAGATAATTAATAATTATTATTGCTTTCGAAAATTAAGTCAATTAATTTCCACTAAACACAATTATTAATAATTATTTAATAAAATTATTATCACATACAATTAAAAGAAATTATATAAATATATTTTTTTTCAAAAAACAATAGTATGTAATAATATTTTTTAATCATTATTGAACATGTGTTCTTGTCTTGATTTACCTTCATTGTAATAAGAAAAAACTTAAAATACTTGCAATGAAACCACAAGGGGAAATCGAGGTCAACAATTTTTAAAGAAATCAAATAATCAAAAAAATAAAATCACATTCATTACCCTTAAAGAAATTGATAGTGGTATTTTTTTTTGTTCATCAAAATTGAATAGTAAGTAACTAATTATTTGAATAATAACCGTTGGAATTCTAAATCCTCAACATAAATATGATTAGGACCATTATTGTTTACATTATTTACATTCATTTGTAAAAATTCTAACATTTATGAACATGATATAAAATAGAAATGCTTCAACTGTTAACATTATATATTTAGTATTAAAACGATAATGTCAATAATTGAAACTTTGGTATGGAAAACTTTTAATTTCCATTTCCGACCTTCTATATTTTATTTTTGACAATCACGCTTTTAACTTTAAATGTATAATAATCGCTACTAATTATCAATTATATTATAAGTCCAAAATTTAATATAACTCTACTCCATTTTATCTTCTTTAAAATTTAAATTTCATTACTTTACATTAGAGTACTTTATATAAATCAATTTAAGTTTAATTACTTAGAATTGAAGCTAAATATATATAATACATATTCATAAAAAATTATCACAATATATAAAGGGCTACATTAATATAATAGTAGATTAATTGTGTTTGTATTTCAATAATTTATATATGTATGGATATTTTTATATGATTTACATATTTGTGTTTATGTGAACTACAGATAAAAGTATGGAGAGTCGTGAGACATTGATAAAAAAAATATTGTATTCGAAGAAGTGTTATTGTAATTAAAAGATTATATTTCATTTTATTCCGTATTTTGGCATTATATACACATTTCAGTAAAAAGTTTTATTCATATATGATATATAAATTATATTTAATAATTATACTTTTTTCTTTAATAATATCAATTATCTCAACAACTTTCAAAAAATTGTACGTATATAATTCACCCGATACATAAGACGTGCAAAGCATGTACTTACTGCTAGTTTCCAAAAAGTCACTATTTTAAAACATATTTTCTCCAAAAATCTCATTTTAAAGAGATGTGAATTGAATTAATTGTGAAAAATTTAATTTTTAGAGTTCATGATACAATTGAAAACGATGTAAAAATGTCAACTCTTGACTGAGGCATTGAATAATTGAAGAGAAAATTATGGCAGTCGGCCCTTAATTTTTTATTCTTTTGCATTTTTATCTCAATTTTATGTATTCACATTGTTATCTTTATTGTAATACTATGAGAAAATTATTAATATCTATTTAGTCTTATTAAATACTTAAATAATGTCTACTCTATAAGGGTATATTTTATTTAGATTGTAACTTCTATGTTGAACTCTATAAATATGATTCCATCGTCATAATAAAATGATACACTTAAGTTTTGACTTTTTCTATTTCTACAGTTATATTTATCTCTTCTTCCTTTAGTTTTACAACACGTTATCTGCATGAAGGAGATAACCCAAAATAGAGAGGAAATTTGAGATTAACAATGGACAAATTCACAGAATTTGGACAGCCACATAGTTGCGATCAAAACGTTGACATTTTAGCGTTTCGTGATCCGACCATGGTAAAATTTGGACAAAATGTTCAAAACACATTGTCCGTCAGATTCTACGAATAAGAACAAGTCAAGCGGTTCATTTATGAGAAATAGCTATGTAAATAGGTATTGCAAAAAATTTTAAATTTACGTATTTGAATAATATGAGTTTTGTCGACTATTTAAGGTTCTCTAAAAATTTTAAATACAAGGAGATCTATTCTTAAAAGTTTCTTATCTATTGTATATCATATTTGTGAAATTTTAGATTGGTTAAATATTTTGATTTATGCTTATGAAAAAACATATGTTTATATTATGATACAATATGATATTATTGCTTTTGAAGAGTACAACTTTATAATTTTTAATATTCTCGAATAATATATAATATTGTTAATTTTCTTGAATAAAACACAAATATTCAATTATGTTTATGCTTCTGAAGAACTTAAATAAAAAATTATATTTATTTTAAACGAATATGATATTGATATTCTTGAAAAAACAAAGTCCACATTATTTAATTACTTCGGGAAAATATTATGTTTTAATTGCAGGTGGATGACATATGGAAGAATATAGGATATGGAGAAGAAGATGGGAGTGGGAGAGAGGGATATGGTTAGGATAGGATAGAGAAGAAGAAGAAGATGGGGGGTTTTTTTTTTTTAATTATTTATATGGGATAATATAAAATTACCACTACACCCTTTTAAAAGTTGTCAAAATTTGATCAAGCGTTGATTTTTAGTCAACTGATGGTCAAATGAATGGATTCTGTTAATATATTCTCAAGATGCAATCGAGACGAAAGATTTGAGACTCCATTTGCAAAAATAAAATATTTGGATATAGTCTGCAATAATTTAAAAAGGTTTAGAATCCCAACTGTAATTTTCCCCTACCATAATGACTTTCGTTTATACTCGAATATCTATAGAGAAATGTTGTGTCTAAAATTTCAGGGTGTATTAAAAACGCAAGAATGGTTACCAATTTCGTTGATGAAATTTAGGCTTGATTATATAACAATGCTATAGGATAATCCATGCACTAAAAGATGAGCATTAGACCGTATCCTAGAAGGAGTTTCAGACCAGGGGTGGAACTAGGATTATTATTGAGTGCGGACAAAATTTGCTTGACGTGTTCGTATCCTTTACATGCTCAAACAATCATTTCTAGATTATTGTCTTTATGACAAACATAGCTGTGCTTGCTTTTATCTACTTTTACATAGCCGTGATTTTGTCTAGAGGTATCGTGTCACTTATGTCAACTGCTTCTTGTAGGTCTTGTCCTTGAAGATAAAATTCTATGTAAAATTGTCATGTGGTATAATTTTTGGTTATTGAGCTTTTTCATTACGTTTATGACTTTTAGGTTTTCTATCGAGATTTAATTTACCTCTTTGTAATCAAACAAACTTTATAGAAGTATGATTGCTACCTATAATATCAAATTGTTAAATCTAAATATTAAAGAAACAATTTAATTAATGAAAATTTATGTAATATTTTGTTACAAAAATACACTCTCTCAACACACACAAATACAGCCCCCCTATATCTACAACACTCATCTACTTTGTGTGCATATATATATATATATATATATAACCAGCACCTTCAAGATTCTTCAATGTTGATGATTTATTCACTTCTATGAGTTTTTGCCTTCCAATTTGCAGGCACCCAGTGTCGGCATATGCACCCTTCATAGCTCCGTCCCTGTTTCGAACATAAACCTTTCAATACTCAAGTCTGAGTTGGATCAAGATAATTGATATGAATAGCTATTGGAATGTTTTTGTTACATTTGCCCTATGATCTTTCTGCCTCATAAGTAGAGATGGCAATTTGAACCGTTAAAATCGAAAATCGCAGTTAACCAAACCTAATGGGGGCGAAAAAATCTAACCGATGGTGCAATGAGGCGGATATGGTATTTGATTTTAATGAACCGGTTCGTGGTGGTGCGGGTATGGTATTTATGCATTCGAACCGAAATCGAACCGATTACCCGCTTAAAAAAAATTATTCTTTTATTAAGGATGACAAGGTTTAGTGAGGAAGAAATTAACGAAGAGATACATTTTTTTATTTAAATCTTAGTTAAAATCATTTTGGATTAGGTAGTATCGTTGTATTCTCTACTTACATTTCTTATTTACTATGTAGGAATCAATTTTGAGTGCTGACCTATATTAGAAAGAGTTGTGGAGAATAATGAAAATTGAATATGAGTTAAGGTTGAAACTTTTGAATTATTGAGCATGAATCAAGTAATTACAATGCACGAGAATCAAGAATGAAGTAAAAGTTTAGTATTGTTATATTTATAATATTGTTTGTTAAATTTGTATTTTCCAATTGAAATTTGGGATAATGTTTGCATTTTCTTTTGGAATATTGTGTTTTTGTTTTCATTGACTCTCTTTTCATAAATTGGTTTATATCAATTTGACGGATGGACCTATAAAAAATAACTTATTTTTGTGGTTATTAACCGAATCGGATCGAGATACGAACTGAACTGAATCGATTTACGATGTTATGGTGCGGTTATGGTATGACAAAAAATTTGACGGTTCGGTGATGGCTTTGGTCGAACCGTACCGAAACCGAACCGTTGCCATTCCTACTTATAAGGTGATCCTGGGTTGATATTTTCGTTATTAAACATTATTTCCTCAATAGTTGATTCGGCTATTATAATTACTATATTACTTGTCAATCTCGATCCCAATTGCGGGCCATATAATCGAAGCTTCCTTTCATAGTCCAAGAGTTAGTTGATCGTTGCAGATCAATTGTCCAAATAAGTTCCTTAATTGGAGTAACAGTTCGGCAAGGATTTCTCACACATTGAATTAGCAATGCTTTCCGCGTGAGGCTTGACTAGCTATTGTGCCTATTTTTGAAATGGGCTTTTCATGGGCTTGTATGAAGCCCAGCCAACGCAAACATATTCTGATGAGAGCATGTTATCTTGTGCACACCTCTTAGGTCAGTTCAAAATTGTCCCGATTTTTATCTCGTACACATTTTAAGAGGGTAGGGCAATGTTCTCTCGAGTTACCAAATTATGTTTCTTTCATCTTCCGATCGTTATGGGGTCTCTTAAAGGGTGTGGTATGGAAATTGGTTATTGTACAAAGATGCAATAACGATTAAGTGTGACCGTACGAGTTGTAGCCCCCTTAATGAACAAGATAGAGAGACTTGAGAACCCCATAATAGATTAGGAACCCATTTTGATCCTAAAACTTTAGTTTGTGTCCCAATTCTCTCACTAAATTCAAAATTCCATCTCATCAAATTGTGCTTCATCCAACAAATTTGAGGTTGGAAAAGACGAGATATGATATTTTAGATGACCCTATAGTTCAATGGGCACAATTCACCTTACCAAATAAGTTGTTACATTAATAATAAGTATCGAATTTGGATGGAAGGATGGAGGAGAACCTAATTTAAAGTCATCAATTATTTTGAGTTTAGGGATGTACTTAGGACACGGTCTAAAGTTGAGGGACCACCGGTATATATATGAGAGAAACCCACATTACATATCATCAAATCGTCACCTCTTAGAATTAGGAGATAGGATTTGATTCAATGTAACATACAAACAAATAATGCTTTTCGTAGTGAGAACTAGTGGTGGTTTTCTTATGTGATAATTTATTATTTGATACATTAATGTAATAATTTTTTATTATCTCATATATATAGTAACAAACTGTTACATGTAAGTTACGTTGAGCTACTATAAGTAGTTATTTTATACAGACATCTCGTACAAGCCACATGCAATTCATTTTTCCAAATAAAGCCATTTTTTAATAAAGCAAGAAATGTAGATGATTGATTTGGAATAACTTTGAATTTAGAGATGGAATTGGAAAACAAGGAAAAGTTCAAGGACCAAATTGATTTTTATTCCCCCACCAATGGTCAAATCCACAACAGATAGATATAGAGAGAGAGCCCCACAGATACGCGATATATATGTTTGTGTATATCGGTAGAGGGCTTTTACACTCCCCAATGCTGCAGGTTGAACTGCCACCAAAAGTTGTGGGTTCGTCACCAAAGCAAAATTGCCTTTTACCATTCAACTGCCTTTCTTACCAACCCACCACCGTTTCGTCCGCCCTTGACTGCCACCTCCAAGCCCTGAAAACGAAATCATGAGCCTGTAAAGTTGCCCAAAGATATGCATGAAATGAAATGAAAGCTAGAAGATAAGGTAATGCCTACAAACACTCTCTTTCTATGGATACACTCCTGTATTCCCCTTGTATTTCGTATGATATGATTATCCAACTATACACATTTTCATCATTACCTTTTACAAGAAGATTGAATCTTGGCAACTGCTTCACAATAATCTCACCGTCCTGTAATCTCTCTATGCATATCTAAGATTTTGACTCATAACTAGTACGTAAAACCCTTTTCTCTCAATATATTCAGAGGGGAAGATCCTAGAACCATGGATATACACGAGGCAACAAAAATAGTGATGTCAAGAATCAAAAGTTTCGATCCAGAAAATTCTTCAAAAATCATGGGTTATATACTCTTACAGGAACAAGGGGAGGAGGAGTTGATAAGATTAGCCTTTGGCCCTGAATCCCATTTGATATCCTACATGAACCAAGCAAAGTACTTTTTAGGACTCTCTTCGTCTAAACCTTCAACTCCTTTGTCAAATCTCACAAAGCCAAACAACCCATTTTGTCAACATTCACCAAAAATCTTAATTTCAAATAGTGATCTCCACTTAAACAACAACACTTCTTTTCCCAGTGCCGAATTTTTGATTAGTCCCAAGCCTGGTTCTTATGGCTCTATTACTAATTTTAATAGCAACAATGGTTTAGGTTCATCAAGATCCCCACTTTCTTCACGTTTCCGTGGAAATGATTTTGGTGATGAATTTATTAGTGGTGGTGGTGTTGGAGGGCTAAATCAAGTAGTTCAAGATCAGTTGTCATTTTTTGACGACCCTACTATGGATCCGCTAATGAGTGCAAGTGGCGGAAGTTGTTCAGTGAATAATGATACCTTTCTTGACCATGTAGAGGATGAAAATGATTGTATAGGTTTCAGGTGGAGGCCTTGCTTGTTCTATGCCAGAGGGTTTTGCAAGAATGGTAGCAGTTGCAAGTTCTTGCATGGTAGAGGAATTGATGTGGGGTCTCCAAGCAAAATTCATTCAGAATTTGATAAATTGTTGAAAATAAGGGCCATTCAACAGCAGAAGTTGGCATTAATGGCTTTAGGAGGTCACGATCCTTTTGCTTACAACAAGTGCATGAACTTTTTGAATGAGAATCAGAGGTACTTTTAAAAAAATCAACTATATTTTTACTTTATATATATGAAATTTTTGCTTTGTGTTGCTTTATTATTTATGCATACCATGATAATTGAGTTATATACTATTTTTTTTTGTCTTGTTAAATAGTTGTTTTTGACTTCGGCATTGGTAATTTTAGTTTAATGGTGTTTTATTTATTCCTAAAGCATTTTTCAACTAATTTCTATATGGATTTCATTATTTTCTGATCACCACAGAAACAGGAATTTTCAAACAGGTGGGACATTTAGTTTTAGATAGTTGAGAATGGTATATCAATTAGCCAATACTTTGGTTGTTGACCTGTTACAGCGTCTTTATGTGGGACTTTGTGTTTCAACTAGTTCTCTGTGATGTCTTATTGGCAACATGCTGCATTATAGATCAGCCATTGCTGCATTGACAATGGGTGAAGAATTCCACAAATTTGGATGTGGCCGACCTGACAAGAATGATTATTCAGCAATGGGATTGATCAGAAGTGCGAATTCAAGCTCACGGCAAATTTATTTGACATTTCCGTCTGATAGCACATTTAAGGAAGAAGATGTTTCTAATTACTTCAGGTTAGTGATTTGTGGCTGCTGAAAACATACATTCTTGAAATTGCAAGTAAACAGTGTACTCATTATCCTTGTGAAGTTCTGGTTGCAGTATGTATGGACAAGTGCAAGATGTTAGAATTCCATATCAGCAGAAGAGAATGTTTGGATTTGTTACTTTCGCCTTCCCTGAAACTGTCAAGCTCATCTTGGCAAAAGGAAACCCACATTTTGTGGGCGATTCTCGTGTGCTTGTTAAACCCTACAAAGAAAAGGGAAAAGTCGTGGACAGGTACCATTTTCTATCTACATCTTCACTTATTTAAAAACTTGTTTATTATTTCGTTCTATCATTAGTCGAACGATTCCTAGGAAACATCAATGTCAACAACATATAGAGAGAGAAGAGCATATGGCTTGTTTAAGCCTATCGGAGCTTGCTTCAAGAGAGGAATATGATCTCCCTTTGGGTAAGCAAACGAGCTTGGCTATTGATAGACTTCTAATATATGAATCCATTATCTGATTTTCGTTTTATCTTTCAATTAGGGTCTAAATTATTTTGCAATGCACAAGATATGATGCAGAGAAGAAAATTCGAACAGGAGGCTGAATTGCTGCATAGTATCAAACTCGAAGAGCAAGGAATGATGAATTTTCAACTCAGAGACGTCAAAAATCAGCAATATAATCAACAATTAATACCAAGCCTCTCAGTAGCTGCCCTTAATTCCTCACTGCAGTCTCAACCTCAGATAACTAAAAGTCTCGATCTTCCATTTGATGCCATAAATCAAGAAATACCAGAAGGTCAGCTCAGTTGAATTCTTATATTCAATTTATATTTATCTTTAGAGTTACTTGTTCGAAAAAAATATCTATGTTCCAATTAATAACAAGTGGCCCTTTATATTTCTGTGTCACAGAGATTAATGGTATCCAAGAAGCAGTTGGATCTGATGAGAAGCTGCCTATCAAAATGACTGAAGTTTCGGATAACAATAATACTGAAAGTGAAAACAAGGAGATTTCAGATTCTGAAGACTCTGATCGCCCAGAGAGGTATTAAAAATCAAGTTTAGACGAAATATAAGGTTATTAAGTTGAACATCTTTTATTTGAATGTATACAAAGATAAATAGAGAAGAGGGGAAAAAAATGAAAAAAGAGCATCCAGTACGAATCAAATATCTATGCACTTTTTCTAGATGTTGAACCACATCATAGAATAGCTTAGTTCTTAGAGAGGGACACTTGTTTATTTGAATTTAATTTTCGACTACAGAGGTTCTGTTCCATATGACCGTTTACTGAATTTCCCGTTTTCTATCTTTTGTGGAAGCAGCTTTGAGCACACCCTTCCCAACAACTTGTTTACTTCTCCTGCAAAATTTGCTGCTGAACACAAATCCGTCTTCTTCCAGAATTCATCTGAAGCTGATAGCATTCTTGTGTTAACTACAACGCCTAACAATATCCCTAATACTTCCCAGCACTTGGGCCGTCAGCATGGTTTCTAGTAAACCTTAGTTACTTGCAAATGCCAAGGTATTTCACTGCTTTGTCAGTTCTCTTTTACTTCTTAATTTACAATTCTTATTAACTGTCAGTTTTCTTTTGGTCAAGAAACCATTGAAATGTAGCCGTTGGAGCCAAGCATGACTAGAAAGAAGGGTTTATAAAATAGATAGGTACGATAATACTTATATTATGCAACCCTGTATTTATTTTTGAATTAAATTCTTCTCCATTGCTCTTCATGCAGAAAATTTGAGTAGCATATACAAGGAAGGAAGTGGAAAGTCCTCTATAGCTGTATAGCCCAGATCATAATCAACAGAAGAAAATATCTGCGAGGAGGATACTTATTGCATAGATAAATGACAGATGAACTAATTCCTTCGTTCTTGTTTAGTTTTATACCCTTTCTGTTGTGTGCTGCACCAAACTGAATATAACCAAAAAAAAAAAAAAAAAAAAAAGGCTAGTAGCAACTTTTTTATATGACAATAATTTTACTGTCTTTTTTCTTTCTGTCACCTTGTCTTGTCCTATTATCAGTGTGTTTGCATGTATCTTGTAAAAAATTAAGGAATGTTAAAACAAGGCAAAAAGACAGATCTATGATTGGTGAAGAATTGATGGATTCAAGTGGAAGGTATAACTTCTTTTCCTATCCATTTTTAAGTTATAATTACTCCTGACGGGGAACAACCTTTTATCATCCCCTAGATTATCACACCTATAAAACAGAAAAAATTGTAACTCTATAAGAAATATCAGAAAAAAGCAACAACAAACTAAGTCCTGTTTCCGATAATTAATTCAGGGTTGGCTTTGTAAATCCTTCTCTCTTTCTGCTCGGTTGATTGCTATATCTGTTGGAAGACTTAAAAAGAAACTAGTTCTTAGCTATTGAAACATGCCATTTTTTTTCCTGTCTAGGCCTTCTTCTCGATACACAAGGAAAAATGGGAATAACAAAAGGAGAATGAAAGTAAAGGGGGTGTTCTTTTATGCTTTAATGCTTTTCAAGGCTACTTCAGGACACTCTTGTCTCATTTTGTGAGTTCTTTAATATGGACATGGGTGTAGGTCCACAAGCTCACATGGGTGCTGACACCTTTTGTATGGTATGAGGGTGAACCAAAAACACTCCTTTCACTTTCTGGCCCTAGAACTTAGATTTAATGCATATTTTTGGCCTTTTGTTTTTGAGTTCTGCTGCCCTTTCTGGGTGTCTCTCTTTTTAAAATTAGTTTGACTGTGTTCATGTGCTCCTGTTTGCATCTTGACCTAAATCCAATATTAAATCTTGTCTTCTTAAGTTTTCTTAAAAGATAAGTGTATATGCTTTATACAGTTATCTTAAAAAATTTGTTGTAGACAGAGTTAAGATAAAGGATTAATGATATTTGTTTCGTTGGAATTAGCGTAGTATTTGATCCTTTTGTTTCTGTTTCTCTATCTCTCGATGCTGTAGGGTAATAATATCTAGATTAGGTGTCTATCCGAGCAGAGCCGAGCCGAAACTCGGCAGCCGGCGACCCTAGCCAGGTTCATTGTCATGATCTAAACTAAAATTTTGCATATTGTTATTGTATTTTCAAATGGTCTATCCTATGTACTGATCTATTTCAAAATTTTATAATGTCAGTAACATGTTTCATGTTGTGGTTCACATGTCTGCAATTACATTTTGATTAATGTGTTGCAGCTATTCAGTATTAAATTTACTTGAAAGTGGATCCATTTCCCAAAAAGTAGAGAGGGAACGTAAATTATTGTTTAATTAGGATAATAACACGTTATTTATTGATTAGGATAAATGCAAATTTTCATGGACCATAAGCCACGCTGAAAAAAGATTGCTTGCACATGTTGAAAGCTTTAAAGCTTCATAAAATAATGGTATGGTTTATTGGGGGAGATGACATATTTATATTAACGCTTCGTTTTTATAGACAAGAAGTTATCTAAAATGGATAGGGGTTAACGCCAATCGAGTATAAATTAAATGAAAGAAAGACTTAAGTTATATTTATATGCCGAAATGGCAAATTTGTTTTTTCATAATAATGACACGATTTTGGTAGGGTAATTTATGTCTTGTAGTTATGACTCTTTGAAAAATTAAAAATTATTTCTAAAATTGAGAAGTTACTTTTTGAACACGTTAAATAATTTTTTAAATGTTTTGCCGGGTTGAAAGAATTTTTTTTTTTATAAAATTGATCTAATAAAACTATTTCAAAAAGTTAGGAAGCAAAAATAAAAATCTTGTCGAAGGAGCTTTTGAAAGGATAGTCATGTTCCAAATATAAGGATTTAGTTTTAGCCCTTGTTTGTTGGGATTAAAATCATATTTTTAGTAAATTTTGATAAAAGTTGATGAAATGTGTGGTTAAAAAGTTGTGAGTTTTATAAAATGTGTGGTTAAAATTAGTTGTTGATTTTAATTAAAATTAAAATTAAAATTAAAATTTTTACCAAACAGGGCTTAGATTGAGAGTTATGGATCAAGCATTAATCATGCCTCGTCAAGTGCGACGGGAGTTTTGCTAAATTTTTAACCTCTTAATTAATTATGTCGACATGGAAAAATGAGAAACTTTGACTACACATAATTACATATAGAAAGAGAGGGATGGCAACCTAGTAAATTTGTGAATAATTTTGCTTTGATTAGTGTAGTTTGTGCATTTGATACGATCGTTTTAGTTAAATAGGCAGGGGTGGCAGTGGTCTAATCGGCAAAGACACGGACATTGAGTAGTAGTAATTATTATTAATTTTTTCTCTCTTCTAATGGCTTTGTGTCTCGACTCCCGAGCAAGAATCTCTAGAAATGATATAAATTTTCAGTTTGCATACTCCTGTCATGTCTAAACTAAACTCCCGTTTGTTTTTCATTATTTGTCCATTAAAATGAAAAATATGATCGTTATCCATTACATCAAGCCACCATATTTGATTTTCTATCTCTTGTGTGAGACCCATAACAGCTATATTTTTCATTCTCATTTTTACATTAATGTTTATCAAATTGGGAAATAAAATAGATCTATATTTTACTTCTTATTAGACACGTTCAAGCAAGAAATTTATTAAAACAACATGCATCGAAATTTTTTGTGCCCTAAAGTGTCAAAGTCAATAATGAAACTACGTACTTTCTCCATCCCAATAATATAGGCGGAGTTTCATTTTCCTCTTGTCCCAAATATATAAGCATGTTTCCTAATTTAAAATATTTTGTTTTATTCATTTACTAATATACATTTGTTCAATTTTCCCCACGTAATATCCCAAGTTTTTGAAATCATCCAAATACACACATTTCTTACTTCCGTTTCGTCTTCTTCTAATTAAATCATTCAAATTTTTTACAAATTTCAATAATAATTTATTACTACATAATGAAAATTAAATAAGGATAAATTACGAAAGATCTTGACAAAAATTAATTTTCAATGACATTATAGAAGATTAAGAAATTCGTGTGAAAAACGAAATAAGCCTATATAATTGGGATGGATGAAATATTTGATTAGTGAAGATGGAGTATAGAATAGCGTGAGAGCAATGAAAATCAGAGAAAAAAAAATACTAAAAGTTCTATTTCTTGAATATACAAAAGGGATAATTACTATCATTTAAAGGTAAAGTACAATCTTTTACAAATTATAATAGAATTTTATCTTTGACATAACTTAATTTTCTTCTGAGGTTTAAGCATTTCTAATTTTTTAAAAGATTCGAGGACCCATGAAATTCCAATACATATTCGACGGTTTAACACCTGTAAATTCAGATGGGAAAAAAAAATCACATTTCAGGTGTTATGTTTACTCCAATTCAAATATCAGGTAAATAATTTGAAAATTCAAAAATCATGTATATATTTAATTAATTAAAAATATTTTTTAAATAAAGATAATAAAGTCACAGTTACATGATTAATGGTTACAGATTCATAATTATAGATTACAGATTATTTCTTGGTCACAAATCAAAAATTTTGTAGGTGATATATTATTTCGAGGCCACAGATCATTCAAATTACAAGTCGCATTTTATTATTGAGTCACATAAGTCACACAGTTTATTGGTCAAAAATAAATTTTTAGTCACAAACACTTAATTTTTAATCACAAATCAGTCGAATAGTTGGCCACAGACGCCTAAATATTTGGTCAAATTTGATTGAAAACACGCCAATGAACTAAACTCAAGTGAAATTTTAGTCAAATTTGATTAGACACATGGCAATGAACAAATTTTCGGTGAAATTTTAGTCAAATTGATTGGAAACGCGCAACGAATCAAATTCAAGTGAAATTTTAGTCAAATTCGATTGGAAACATGCCAATGAATAAAACACAGGTGAAATTTTAGTCAAATTTGATTGAAAACGTGCCAATGAACTAAACCCATGTGAACTTTTAGTCAAATTTGATTGGAAACGCAACAATGAACAAAATTCAAAAGAAATTTTAATTAAATTTGATTGGAAACGCGTCAACGAACCATACTCAAGTGAAATTTTAGTTAAATTTGATTGGAAACGAGCCACACAACAAAATTCAGGTAAAATTTTAGTCAAATTTCACTGGAAATGTGTCAATGAACTAAACTCAAGTGAAATTTTAGTGAAATTTGATTGGAAGAGCACCAATGATCAAAATTCAGATGAAATTTTACTCAAATTTAATTGAAAATGTGCCATTTAACAAAACTTAGATGAAATTGTAGCCATATTTGATTTGAAGCGCGACAATGAACAAAATCTATACGAAATTTTTGTAACGCCCCAATCCCTAGTGGACCGGAACGCTACTTACTTTATTTAGCTTAACCGGTGGTTTAGTAACAAGTGTGTACATTTTAGCGGAAGCTTACATCTTCGGATAATAATTTAAATAACAATACTTCAAATACTTTAAACAAAAACACTGAATCATTTTTCAAAACAACAAAATGTAATTTATTTGAAGAAAACATAACTTGTTCTCGCATTCTGGATTATTCAAAACTTTAAAGAAATAACATTGGAAAACATTTCATAAAAATAAATCCAAATCACTTATTCACTGGATTTCCATGAGCTCGTTGCATCACTCTCCATCTATGCCCGAGGTAGAATTCCTTCAATCTGTAGAGATGAGATTAAACCCGTGAGTTGAAAAATTCAATAGGTGTCATAGGTGCATTCGTGATCAAGCTATACATTTCAAAATATTAACTTTATAACTTTTCATACATGCCGTATCCGGAGGCACCATTTGACATGAAGGGGTATGCCGTACCCGAGTGCACCATTTGACATACGAACATTTCTTCAACATAGAGGGGTATGCCGTACCGGAGTACCATTTGACATACAACCATTAACATAGAGGTATATGCCGTACCGGAGAACCATTTGACATACAAACATTAACATGAATCGAAACTTATAACTTAACACGATTAAACACATTGCACCTCTATCTACCTTGATTGATGCTTTTGAAACTTTGAAAACTTGGATTGAAAAATTCGATGAAACTTGGACGTTGAAATAAATGCACTCCTTGGATGTTTGAAAACCGTTGAGAATTGATACTTGAAGACACTCCTTGATAGCACCCAAAACTTCTATGAAAAATACTTGAAAACACTTCTTAAACTTTTAGGAAAAATAGTTTTCCTCCCTCTCTTTTTCTCTCTTGAAAACTCTTTCTTTAGTATGTAAAAGCTCTTATTTTTTGTGTGAGAAAAATAAGTGAAATGAGGTCTCTATTTATAGGTAAATATCCCATAACTTAAAGCAAATGAAGGGTCAAATTTCATTTAAGAGAGAAAACATGGGTGTCATTTAAGTTTAAGGTTAAATGCTTCAATTTAGTGGGGTTTTTATTGCCAAAAACGTGGGTGGCCCTTTGCAAAATAATTGATGAAAATAAATATTTAAATTCTAGAGAAAAATGAGAATTTTCATTTCAGGCAGTTTCGGTCGACCGATTGTAGTCCGGTTGACACTGCACAGCTTTCAGTGTTTCTATCATAACTTCTTCTCCCAATATCCGATTAAGGTAATTCAAAGTGCGTTGGAAAGCTAACTCAAAGAGCTACAACTTTTATTTAGACGTCATTTTCCAAATCGAATGTCTCCTATGTCGAAAATGGGTCTCAAATGAGACTAAAAATCTGAAGTATACTTTAGTGATGCAATATTCATGTCTTAGTGTCACCAAGGTGTCTAGAATTATTTGGTGTTCTACAATTTTAGTCAAACTTGATTTGAAATGCGCCAATGAACGAAACTCAAGTGAAATTTTAGTCAAATTTGATTGGAAATTCGCCAATAAACGAAACCCAGGTGAAATTTTTGTCAAATTTGATTAGAAACGCGCAGATGAACTAAACCCATGTGAAATTTTAGTCAAATTTGATTGGAAACGCGCTAATGAACAAAATTCAGATGAAATTTTACTTAAATTTGATTGGAAACGCGTCAATGAACCATACTCAAGTGAAATTTTTGTCAAATTTGTCTGGAAACGCGCCAATGAATTAAACCCAAATGAAATTTTAATCATTTTTGATTGGAAGAGCACCGATGATCAAAATTCAGATGAAATTTTACTCAAATTTGATTAAAAATGCGCTATTTAACAAAAAAAACTCAAATGAAATTGTAGTCATATTTGATTTGAACCGAGACAATGAACAAAATTCAGACAAAATTTTGGTCAAATTTGATTGGAGACACGTCAATGAACTAAATTCAGGTGAAATTTTAGTCAAATTTGATTGAAAACGCGACAATGAACTAAATCCATGTGAAATTTTAGTTAAATTTGATTGGAAGCGCACCAATGATCAAAATTCAGAAGAAATTTTACACCAATTTGATTAAAAACGCGCCATTTAAAAAAATTCAGATGAAATTGTAGTCATATTTGATTTGAAGCGCGACAATGAACAAAATTTAGACGAAATTTTAGTCAAATTTGATTGGAAACGCGCTAATGAACCAAACTCAAGTGATATTTTAGTCAAATTTAATTGGAAACACGCCAATGAACAAAATCCAGGTGAAATTTTAGTCAAATTTGATTGAAAACGTGCCAATGAATCAAGTTCAAGTGAAATTTTAGTCAAATTTGATTGGAAGCACACCAATGAAGAAAATTCAGACGAAATTTTAGTCAAATTTGATTGAAAACGCGCCAATAAATCAAACTCAAGTGAAATTTTAGTCAAATTTGATTGGAAACGCGCCAATGAACCAAACTCAAGTGAAATTTTAGTCAAATTTGATTGGAAACATGCCAATGAACAAGGCACGGGTGAAATTTTAGTCAAATTTGATTGGAAACGCGCCAATGAACCAAACTCAAGTGAAATTTTAGTCAAATTTGATTGGAAACATGCCAATGAACAAGGCACGGGTGAAATTTTAGTCAAATTTGATTGGAAATGCGCCAATGAATCAAATTCAAGTGAAATTTTAGTTAAATTTGATTGGAAACGCGCCAATGAACTACACCCATGTGAAATTTTAGTCAAATTTGATTAAAAACGAGTCAATGAACCATAGTCAAGTGAAATTTTAGTCAAATTTGATTGGAAACGCACTAAACTACAAAACTCAGGTGAAATTTTAGTCATATCTAACTGAAAATGCGCTAATGAAATAAATCCAAGCGAAATTTTAGTCAAATTTGATTGGATGAGCACCAATGATCAAAATTCACATGAAATTTTACTCAAATTTGATTGAAAACACGACATTTAACAAAACTCAGATGAAATTGTTGTCATATTTGATTTGAAGTGCGAAAATGAACAAAATTCAGACGGAATTTTAGTCAAATTTGATTGGAAACATGCCAATAAATGAAACACAGGGGAGATTGTAGGGAAATTTGATTGAAAACTTGACAATGAACTAAACCCATGTAAAATTTTAGTTAAATTTGATTAGAAGTGCACCAATGATCAAAATTCAGAAGAAATTTTACTCCAATTTGATTGAAAATGCGCCAATGAATCAAACTCAAGTGAAATTTTAGTCAAATTTGAATGGAAGCGCACAATTTAACAAAATTCAGATGAAATTTTAGTTAAATTTGATTGAAAATGCACCAATGAACCAAACTCAAGTGAAATTTTAGTCAAATTTGATTGGAAACGTGCCATGAACAAAACCTAAGTGAAATTTTAGTCAAATTTGATTGGAAACGCTCCAATGAGCAAAATCCAGAAATTTTTGTACTCAAATTTGATTGAAACAGCGCTATTTAACCAAACTCAGATGAAATTGTGGTCACATTTGATTTGAAGCGCGACAATGACAAAATTCAGACGAAATTTTAGTCAAATTTGATTGGAAACGCGCCAATGAACCAAACTCAAGTGAAATTTTAGTTAAATTTGATTGGGAAAACGCCAATGAACAAAACCCAGGTGAAATTTTAGTCAAATTTGATTGGAAACGCTCCAACGAATCAAACTCAAGTGAAAATTTTGTCAAATTTGATTGAAAGCGCACCAACGAACCAAACTCAAGTGAAATTTTATTCATATTTGATTGGAAACACACCCTGAACAAATCGGAGGTGAAATTTTAGTTGAACTTGATTGGAAACGTGTCAATGAATCAAACTCAAGTGAAATTTTAGTCAAATTTGATTGGAAACGTGCCAATGAACTAAACTCGTGTGAAATTTTAGTCAAATTTGATTGAAAATGCAACAATGAACAAAATTCAGGAGAAATTTTAGTCAAAGTTGATTGGAAATGCGGCAAACTACAAAACTCAGGTGAAACTTTAGTCAAATTTGATTGAAAACGCGCCAATGAACTAAATCCAAGTGAAATTTAAGTCAAATTTGATTGGAAGAGCACCAATGATCAAAATTCAGATGAAATTTTACTCAAATTTTAATGAAAATGTGCCATTTAACAAAACTCAGATGAAATCGTAGTCATATTTGATTTGAAGCGTGACAATGAACAAAATATAGACGAAATTTTAGTTAAATTTGATCGGAAACGCGCCAATGATCCAAACTCAAGTGAAATTTGATTGGAAACACGCTAATGAACAAACTAAGGTGAAATTTTACTCAAATTTGATTGAAAACGCACCATTTAACAAAATTCAGATGAAATTGTAGTTATATTTGATTTGAAGCACGGTAATGAACAAAATTCAAAAGAAATTTTAGTCAAATTTGATTGGAAACGCGTCAATAAACCACACTCAATTGAAATTTTAGTCTAATTTGATTGGAAACACGCCAATGAACAAAATCCAGGTTAAATTTTAGTCAAATTTGATTGGAAACGAGCCAATGAATCAAACTCAAGTGAAATTTTAGTCAAATTTGATTGGAAGCGCACCAATGAACAAAATTCAGACGAAATTTTAGTCAAATTTAATTGGAAACGCGCTAATGAATCAAACTCAAGTGAAATATTAGTCAAATTTGATTCGAAACACGCCAATGAACAAAATTCAAGTGAAATTTTACTCAAATTTGATTGAAAACACGTCATTTAACAAGGCTCAGATGAAATTGTAGTTATATTTGATTTTAAGCGCGCTAATGAACAAAATTCAGAATAAATTTTAGTCAAATTTGATTGGAAACGCGTCAACAAACCATACTCAATTGAAATTTTAATCAAATTTGATTGGAAATGCGCCAAACAACAAAATTCATGTGAAGTTTTAGTCAAATATGACTGGAAACGCGCCAATGAACTAAACTCAAGTGAAATTTTACTCAAATTTGTTTGAAAACGTGCATTTAACAAAACTTAGATGAACTTGTAGTCATATTTGATTTGAAGCGCGACAATGGACAAAATTCGACGAAATTTTAGTCAAATTTGATTGGAAACGCACGAATGAACTAAACTCAAGTGAAATTTTAGTCAAATTTGATTGGAAACGCGACAATATACTAAACCCTTGTGAAATTTCAGTTAAATTTGATTGGAAGCACACCAGTGATCAAAATCCAGAGGAAATTTTATTCCAATTTGATTGAAAACGTGCTATTTGAAAAAACTCAAATGAAATTATAGTTATATTTGATTTGAAGCACAACAATGAACAAAATTCAAACAAAATTTTAGTTAAATTTGATTGGGAACGCGAGCCAATGAACTAAACTCAAGTGAATTTTAGGCAAATATGATTGGGAACACCCCAATAAACAAAATTCAGGTAAATTTTTAGTCAAATTTGATTGGAAACGTGCCAATGAATCAAACTCAAGTGAAATTTTAGTTAAATTTGATTGGAAGAGCACCAATGAACCAAAATCAAGCGAAATTTTCGTCAAATTTAATTTGAAACACACCAATGAACAAACCCGATGTGAAATTTTAGTTAAATTTGATTGGAAACGTGCCAATGAACTAAACTCATGTGAAATTTTAGTCAAATTTGATTGGAAATGCACCGATAAACAAAACTCAGGTGAAATTTTAGTCAAATTTAATTGGAAACTCGAGTGAAATTTTAGTCAAATTCTATTGGAAACCCGTCGATGAACAAAACTCAGATGAAAATTTTATCAAATTTGATTGGAAACGCGTCAATGAACCAAACTCAGTTGAAATTTTAGTCAAATTTGATTAGAAACACGCTAAAAACAAAATTCAGGTGAAATTTTAGTCAAATTTGATTGGAAACGCGCCAATGAACTAAACTCATATGAAATTATTGTCAAATTAGATTGGAAGTGCACCATTGGAAACGCGCCAATGAACTAAACTCATGTGATATTATTGTCAAATTAGATTGGAAGTGCACCAATGAACAAAATTCAGATGAAATTTTATTCAAATTTGATTGAAAACGCACCATTTAACAAAACTCAGATGAAATTACAGTCATATTTGATTTGAAGCGCGCCAATGAATAAAATTCAGAAGAAATTTCAGTCAAATTTGATTGGAAACGCGACAACAAACATAATTCAGGTGAAATTTTAGTCAAATTTGACTGGAAACGCTCCAATGAACTGAACCTAAGTGAAATTTTAGTCAAATTCGATTGAAAACGCGCCATTAAAAAAAACTTAGATGAAATTGTAGTTATATTTGATTTGAAGTGCGACAACAAACAAAATCCAAGCCAAATTTTTTGTCTAATTTGATTGGAAACGTGCCAATGAACCAAACTCAAGTAAATTTTAGTTAAATTTGATTGGAAACACGCTAATGAACAAAACTCAGGTAAAATTCTAGATAAATTTGATTGGAAACGCGCCAATGAAATAAACCCATGTGAAATTATAGTCAAATTTGATTGGAAGTGCACCATGAACAAAATTTAAAAGAAATTTTTATTCAAATTTGATTTGAAACGCGTCAATGAACCATACTCAAGTGAAATTTAAGTCAAATTTGATTGAAAACGTGCCAAACAACACAATTTAGGTGAAATTTTAGTCAAATTTGACAAGAAACGCTCCAATGAACTAAACCCAAGTGAAATTTTAGTCAAATTTGATTGGAAGCGCACTGATGAACAAAATTCAGATGAAATTTTACTCAAATTTGATTGAAAATGCCCCATTTTACAAAATTCAAATGAAGTTACAGTCATATTTGATTTGAAGCGCGCCAATGAACAAAATCTAGAAGAAATTTTAGTCAAATTTGATTGAAAACGCGCCACTGACTAAAACTCAAGTCCAAATTTAGTCAAATTTGATTGAAAGAGCACTAATGATCAAAATTCAGATGAAATTTTACTCAAATTTGATTGAAAAATGCCAATTAACAAAACTCGGATATAATTGTAGTTATATTTGATTTGAAGCGTGACAATGAACTAAATTCAGACGAAATTTTAGTCAAATTTGATTGGAAATGCGCCAATGAACCAAACTCAAGTGAAATTTTAGTCAAATTTGATCAGAAACACGCCACTGAACAAAACCCAGGTGAAATTTTAGACAAATTTAATTGGAAGAGTACCAATGATCAAAATCCTGATGAAATTTTACTCAAATTTGATTGAAAACGTGCCACTTAATAAAACTCAAATGAAATTGTAGTCATATTTGATTTGAAGCGCGACAATTATCAAAATTCAGACGAAATTTTAGTCAAATTTGATTCGAAACGCGCCAATGAACCAAATTCAAGTGAAATATTAGTCAAATTTGATTGGAAACATGCCAATGAACAAAATCCAGGTGCACTTTTAGTCAAATTAGATTGGAAACACGCCAATGAACTAAACTGATGTGAAATTTTAGTCAAATTTGATTGGAAGCGCACCAATAAACAAAATTAAGACGAAATTTTAGTCAAATTTGATTGGAAACGCTCCATTGAATGAAGCTCAAGTGAATTTTTAGTCAAATTTGATTGAAAACGCACCAATGAACAAAATTCAGGTGAAATTTGATTGGAAGCGCGCCAATGAACAAAATTTTGGTGAAATTTTAGTCGAATTTGATTGAAAAAGCGTCAATGAATGAAACGAAGGTGAAATTGTAGTCAAATTTGATTGGAAATGGGCCAATGAACCAAACTCAAGTAAAATTTTAGTCAAATTTGATTGGAAACACACCACCGAACAAAACTCAGGTGAAATTTTAGTCGAATTTGATTGGATGAGCACCAATGATCAAAATCCAGATGAAATTTTACATAAATTTGACTGAGAACACGCCATTTAACAAAACTTAGTTGAAATTGTAGTCATATCTGATTTGAAGCACGACAGTGAACAAAATCAAGACAAATTTTTTGTCAAATTTGATTGGCGTGTTTCCAAACACACCAATGAAAAAAATCATGGTGAAATTTTAGTCAAATATGATTGGAAACACGTCAATGAACTAAACCAATGTGAAATTTTAGTCAAATTTGATTGGAAGCGCACCAATGAACAAAATTCAAAATAAATTTTAGTCAAATTTGATTGGAAACGTGTCAATGAACTAAATTCAAGTGAAATTTTAGTCAAATTTGATTGGAAACGCGTCAATGAACAAAACTCAGATGAAATTTAAGTTAAATTTGAATGGAAACGCGTCAATGACCTAAACCCAGGTGAAATTTTAGTCAAATTTGAATGGAAACTCGCCAATGAACAAAACTCAAGTGAAATTTTAGTTAAATTTGTTTAGAAGCAGGCCAATGAACAAAATTCATGTGAAATTTTAGTCAAATTTGATTGGAAATGCAAATTTTAGTCAAATTTGATTGAAAACGCACCAATGAATCAAACTCAAGTGAAATTTTAGTCAAATTAGATTGGAATTAAATTAGATTGGAAACGCACCGATGAACTAAATTCAGAAGAAATTTTAGTCAAATTTGATTGAAAACACGCCAATGAACAAAATTCGTGCGAAATTTTAGCCAAATTTGATTGAAAACACACCAATGAATCAAACTCAAGTGAAATTTTAGTCAAATTTGATTGGAAACGCACCAATGAACTAAATTTAGAAGAAATTTTAGTCAAATTTGATTGGAAAACACCAATGAACAAAACCCTGGAGCAATTTGTGTCAAATTTGATTGGAAACGCGCCAACGAACTAAACTCAAGTGAAAATTTAGTAAAATTTGATTGGAAGTGCACAAATGATCAAAATCCAAGTGAAATTTTAGTCAAATTTTATTGAAAACGCAACAATGAACTTAACCAATGTGAAATTTTAATCAAATTTGATTGGAAGCGCACCAATGAGCAAAATCCAGACGAAATTTTAGTCAAATTCGATTAGAAAGGGGCCAATATACCAAACTCAAGTAAAATTTTAGTCAAATTTGATCGGAAATGCCCCAACGACCAAGACACAGCTGAAATTTTAGTCTAATCTGATTGGAAACACGCCAATGAATCAAACTTAAGTGAAATATTTTTCAAATTTGATTGGAAACATGCCAATGAACGAAACCCAGGTGAAATTTTAGTCAAATTTGATTGGAAACGCGCCAATGAACCAAACTCAAGTGAAACTTTTGTCAAATTTGATTGAAAACACACCACTGAACAAAATTCAGGTGAAATTTTAGTCAAATTTGATTGGAAGAGCACCAATGATCAAAATTAGGATGAAATTTTACCCAAATTTGATTGAAAATGAGCCATTTAACGAAACTCAGATGAAATTGGAGTCATATTTGATATGAAGTGCGACAATGAACAAAATCCAGATAAAATTTTAGTCAAATTTGAATGAAAATGTGCTATTGAACAAAACCCAGTGAAATTTTAGTCAAATTTGATTGGAAGAGCACCAATGACAATGGTTCAGGAAAATTTTACTCAAATTTGATTGAAAATGCGCCATTTAACAAAACCCAGGTATAATTGTAGTCATATTTGATTTGAAGCTAGACAGTGAACAAAATTCGAATGAAATTTTAGTCAAATTTGATTGGAAAGGCACCAATGGACCAAACTCAAGTGAAATTTTAGTCAAATTTGATTGGAAACACGCCACTGAACAAAATTCAGGTGAAATTTTAGTCAAGTTTGATTGGAAGAGTACCAATGATCAAAATTCAGATGAAATACTCAAATTCGATTGAAAACGCGCCATTTAACAAAACTCAGATGAAGTTGTCGTCATATTTGATTTGAAGTGTGATAATGAACAAAATTTAGATGAAATTTTAGAAAAATTTGATTCGAAACGCGCCAATGAACTAAATTCAAGTGAAATTTTGGTCAAATTTGATTGGAAACGCGCCAATGAACTAAACCAATGTGAAATTTTAGTCAAATTTGATTGGAAGCACCCCAATGAATAAAATCTAGATGAAATTTTAGTTAAATTTCATTGGAAACGCACCAATGAACCGAACTCAAGTGAAATTTTAGTAAAATTTGATTGAAATGCGCCAATGAACAAAACTCAGATGAAATTTTAGTCAAATTTGAATGGCTACGCGTCAATGAACCAAACCCTGGTGAAATTTTAGTCAAATTTGATTGGAAACCCACCGATGAACGAAACGCAGATGATATTTTAGTCAAATATGATTGAAAACGAACCAATGAACTAAATCAAAGTGGAATTTTAGTCAAATTTGACTGGAAACTCGCTAATGAACAAAATCATATCTAAATTTGTAATTTTATTGGACACACGCCAATAAACTAAACCAATCAGAAATTTTAGTTAAATTTGGTTGGAAACCCAATAATGAACAAAACCCGAAAGAAATTTTTATCAAATTTGACTTCAAACGTGCCAATGAACCAAATTCAGTAAAATTTTGGTCAAATTTGATTAGAAACACGTCAAACAACAAAATTCAGGTGAAATTTTAATCAAATTTGATTGGAAACACTCCAATGAATGAAATCCATGTGAAATTTTAGTCAAATTTGATCAGAAACGCACCAATGAACAAAATCCAGATGAAATTTTACTCATTTTGATTGAAAATGCACCGTTTAACGAAACTCAGATGAAAATGTTGTCATATTTGATTTAAAGCACGATAATGAACAAAATCCAGATGAAATTTTTGTCGATTTTGATTTGAAGTGCATCACTGAGCAAAACCCAAGTGAAAATTTAGTCAAATTTGATTGGAAGAGCACCAATGATCAAAATTCAGATGAAATTTTACACAAATTTGACTGAAAACGAGCCATTTAGAAAAAACTCGGATGTAATTGTAGTCATATTTGATTTGAAGTGCGACAATGAACAAAATCTGGACGAGATTTTAGTCAAATTTGAATGGAAATGCGCCAATGAACCAAACTCAAGTGAAATTTTAGTCAAATTTGATTGGAAACACGCCACTGAACAAAACCCAGGTGAAATTTTAGCCAAATTTGATTAGAAGAGCACCTCAAAATCCTATTGAAATTTTACTCATATTTGATTGAAAACGTGCCACTTAATAAAACTCAAATGAAATTGTAGTCATATTTGATTTGAAGCGCGATAATGAACAAAATTTAGACGAAATTTTAGTCAAATTTGATTCTAAACACGTCAATGAACCAAATTCAAGTGAAATTTTAGTCAAATTTGATTGGAAACACGCCAATGAATAAAATTCAGGTGAAATTTTAGTCAAATTAGAATGGAAACAAGCCACTGAACTAAACCGATGTGAAATTTTAGTCAAATTTGATTGGAAGCGCACTAATAAACAAAATCAAGATGAAATTTTAGTCAAATTTGATTGAAAACATGCCAATGAACAAAACTCAGGTGAAATTTTGGTCAAATTTGATTGGAAACGCGCCAATGAACCAAACTTTGGTGAAATTTTAGTCAAGTTTGATTGGAAACGCGCTAATGAATCAAACTCAAGTGAAATTTTTGCCTAATTTGATTGGAAACGCACCAATGAATGAAACGCAGGTGAAATTTTATTCAAATTTGATTGGAAATGCGCCAATGAACCAAACTCAAGGTAAATTTTAGTCAAATTCGATTGAAAACACACCACTGAACAAAATCCAGCTGAAATTTTATTCAAATTTGATTGGAAGAGCACCAATGATCAAAATCCGGATGAAATTTTACACAAATTTGACTGAAAACATGCCATTTAACAAAATACAGATGAAATATTAGTCATATTTGATTTGAATCACGACGATGAACAAAATCCAAGCAAATTTTTCGTCAAATTTGATTGGAAATGTGCCAATGAATAAAATTCAAGTGAAATTTTAGTCAAATTTAATTGGAAACACACCAATGAACAAAAATCTGGTGAAATTTTAGTCAAATTTGAGTGGAAACACGGCAACGAACTAAACCAATGTCAAATTTTTTTCAAATTTGATTGAAAGCGCACCAATGAACAAAATTCAGAATAAATTTTATTCAAATTTGATTGGAAACGTGTCAATGAACCAAACTCAAGTGAAATTTTAGTCAAATTTGATTGGAAATGCACAATGAACTAAACTCAGGTGAAATTTTAGTCAAATTTGAATGGAAACGCGTCAATGACCTAAACCCAGGTGAAATTTTGGTCAAATTTGAATGGAAACATGCCAATGAACCAAATTCAAGTGAAATTTTAGTCAAATTTTGATTGGAAACACGCCAATGAACCAAACTCAAGTGAAATTTTAGTTAATTTTGATTTGAAACTCACTAATGAACAAAATTCAGGTGAAATTTTAGTCAAACTTGATTAGAAACATGCCAATGAATCTAATTCAAGTGAAATTTTAGCCATTTTTGATTGGAATCGTGCGAATGAACAAAATTCAAATGAAATCATACTCAAATTTGATTGAAAATATGCCATTTAACCAAACTCAGATGAAATTGTAGTCATATTTGACTTGAAGCACGACAATAAACGAAATTCAGATGAAATTTTAGTCAAATTTGATTGGAAATGCGTCAATGAACCAAACTCAAGTGAAATTTTAGTCAAATTTGATGTGAAACGCGCCAATGAACTAAACTCAAGTGAAGTTTTAGTCAAATTTGATTTGACACACCCCAATAAACAAAATTTCGGTGAAATTTTAGTCAAATTTTATTGGAAGCAGACCAATGAGCAAAATTCAGACGAAATTTTAGTCAAATTTGATTGGAAACGCTCCAATGAATCAAACTCAAGTGAAATTTTAGTCAAATTTGATTGGAAACACGCCGATGAACAAAACTCAGGAAATTTTTTTGTCAAATTTGATTGGAAACGTGCCAATGAAGTTAACCCATGTGAAATTTTAGTTAAATTTGATTGGAAATGTACCGATAAACTAAACCCGAGTGAAATTTTAGTAAAATTTGATTGAAAACCCGTCGATGAACAAAATCCAGATGAAATTTTCATCAAATTTGATTGGAAATGCATCAATTAACCAAACTGAGGTGAAATTTTAGTCAAATTTGATTAAAAACACGCCAAACAACAAAATTTTGGTGAAATTTTGATAGGAAACGTGCCAATGAACTAAACCCTTGTGAAATTATAGTCAAATTTGATTGGAAGCGCACCAATGAGCAAAATTCAGATGAAATTTTATTTAAATTTGATTGAAAACACACCATTTAACAGAACTCAGATGAAATTACAGTCATATTTAATTTGAAGCGCGCCAATGAATAAAATTCAGAAGAAATTTTAGTAAAATTTGATTGGAAATGCGTCAATGAACCATAATCAAGAGAATGAGAAATTTTAGTCAAATTTGATTGAAAATGCGCCAAACAACAACTTTGGTGAAATTTTAGTCAAATTTGACTGGAAACGCTCCAATGAACTAACCAAAGTGAAATTTTAGTCAAATTTGATTGAAAGCGTGCCATTAAAAAATTCAGATAAAATTGCAGTCAAATTGGATTTGAAGTGTGGCAACAACGAACAAAATCCAAACAAATTTTTTGTCAAATTTGATTGGAAACGTGCCAATGAACCAAACTCAAGTGAAATTTTAGTCAAATTTGATTGGAAACACGCCAATGAGAAAAAGTTCAGGGGAAATTTTAGTCAAATTTGATTGGAAATGCGCCAGTGAACTAAACCCATGTGAAGTTATATTCAAATTTGATTGGAAGCGCACCATGAACAAAATCCAGAAGAAATTTTTATTCAAATTTTATTAGAAACGCGTCAATGAACCATACTCTTGTAAAATTTTAGTCAAATTTGATTGGAAATACGCCAAACAACACAATTCATGTGAAATTTTAGTCAAATTTAACTAGAAATGCTCAAATGAACTAAACTCAAGTGAAATTTTAGTCAAATTTGATTGGAAGCGCACCAATGAACAAAATTCAGATGAAATTTAACTCAAATTTGATCGAAAATGCCCCATTTTACAAAACTCAGATGAAATTACAGTCATATTTGATTTGAAGTGCGCCAATGAACAAAATCTAGAAGAAATTTTAGTCAAATTTGACTGGAAACGAGCCAATGAACTAAACCCAAGTGAAATTTTAGTCAAATTTGATTGGACGAGCACCATGATCAAAATCTAGATGAAATTTTACTCAAATTTGATTGAAAACAAACCATTTAACAAAATTTAGATGAAATTGTAGTCATATTTGATTTGAAATGAGACAATGAACAAAATTCAGACAAAATTTTAGTCAAATTTCATTGGAAACGCGCCAATGAACCAAATTTAAGTGAAATTTTAGTCAAATTTGATTGGAAACATGCCAATAAACAAAACCCAGGTGAAATATTAATCAAATTTTATGGAAACGCCCCAATGAATTAAACCCATGTGAAATTATAGCCAAATTGGATTGGAAGCGCACCAATGATCAAAATTCAAATGAAATTTTACTCAAATTTGATTGAAAACTCCCCATTCTACAAAACTCGATGAAATTAAAATCATATTTGATTTGAAGGGCGCCAATGAACAAAATTCAGATGAAATCTTAGTCAAATTTAACAGCAAATGCAGTGAACTAAACCCAAGTGAAATTTTAGTCAAATTTGTTTGGAAGCCCAACAATGAACAAAATTCAGATGAAATTTTACTCAAATATGATTGAAAACGCACAATTTAAAAAAACTCAAATGAAATTGTAGTCATATTTGAATTGAAGCGCGACAATGAACAAAATTTTGACGAAATTTTAGTCAAATTTGATTGAAAACGCGCCAATGAACCAAACTCAAGTGAAATTTTAGTAAAATTTGATTGGAAACACGCCAATGAACAAAACCTAGGTTAAATTTTAGTCAAATTTTATTGAAAACGCGCCAATGAATTAAACCCATGTCAAATTATAGTCAAATTTGATTGGAAGTGCACCAAAAATTCAGATGAAATTTTACTCAAATTTGATTGAGAACTCCACATTTTACAAAACTCGATGAAATTATAGCCATATTTGATTTGAAGAGCGCCGATGAACAAAATCTAGAAGAGATCTTAGTCAAATTTGACAGGAAACATGCCAATGAACTAAACCCAAATGAAATTTTAGTCAAATTTAATTGGAAGCGCACCAATGAACAAAATTCAAATTAAATTTTGCTCAAATTTGATTGAAAACGAACCATTTAACAAAACTTAGATGAAATTGTAGTCATATTTGATTTGAAGCACAACAATGAACAAAATTCATATGAAATTTTAGTCAAATTTGATTGGAAACGCGCCAATGAATCAAACTCTAGTGAAATTTTAGTAAAATTTGATTGGAAGCACGCTAATGGATAAAATCCAGGTGAAATTTTAGTCAAATTTGATTGGAAACGTGCTATTGAACTAAATTCATGTGAAATTCTAGTCAAATTTGATTGAAAATGCACCAATAAACAAATTTTAGATGAAAATTTACTCAAATTTGATTGAAAATGCGTCATTGAACCAAACTCAGATGAAATTGTAATCATATTTAATTTGAAGTGCGATAATGAACAAAATCCAGACGAAATTTAATCAAATTTGATTGGAAACGCGCTACTGAACAAAATTCAGGTGAAATTTTAGTCAAATTTGATTGGAAGAGCACCAATGATCAAAATTCAGATGAAATTTTACTCAAATTTGATTGAAAATGTGCCATTTAACAAAACTCAGATGTGATTGTAGTCATATTTTATTTGACGCTTGATAATGAACAAAATCCAAACGAAATTTTAGTCAAATTTGGTTGGAAACGCTCCAATGAATCAAACTCAAGTGAAATTTTTGTCAAATTTGATTGGAAACACGCCACTGAACAAAACATAGGTGAAATTTTAGCCAAATTTGATTGGAAGAGCACCAATGATCAAAATCCAAATCAAATTTTAATCAAATTTGATTGAAAACGCACCATTTAACAAAACATCGATGAAATTGTAGTCATATTTGATTTGAAGCACGACAATGAGCAAAATTTCGACTAAATTTTTGATAAATTTGATTCGAAACGTGCCAATGAACCAAATTCAAGTGATAATTTATTAAAATTCAATTGGAAACACCCGAATGAACAAAATTCGGGTGAAATTTTAGTTAAATTTGATTGGAAACGCGCCAATGAAATAACCTCATGTGAAATTAAAGTCAAATTTCATTGGAAACACACCAATGAATTAAGTTCAAATAAAATTTTAGTCAAATTTAATTGAAAACGCCCCATTTTACAAAACTTAGATTAAATTACAATCATATTTGATTTGAAGCGCGCCAATGAACAAAATCCAGAAGAAATTTTAGTATAATTTGACTGGAAAGGCTCCAATGAACTAAGCGCAAGTGAAATTTTAGTCAAATTTGATTGGAAGAGCACCAATGATCAAAATTCAGATGAAATTTTACTCAAATTTGATTGAAAACGCCCCATTTTACAAAATTAAGATGAAAATACAATCATTTTTGATTTGAAGAGCGTCATTGAATAAAATTCAGAGAAAATTTTAGTCAAATTTGACTGAAAATATGCCAATGAATGAAATTCAAGTGAAATTTTAGTTAAATTTGATTGAAAGAGCACCAATGATCGAAATCCAGATGAAATTTTACTCAAATTTGATTGAAAATGCCCCATTTTACAAAACTCGATGAAATTACAGTCATATTTGATTTGAAGCACGCCAATAAACAAAATTCAGAAGACATTTTAGTCAAATTTGGTAGGAAACGCTCCAATGAACTAAACTTACGTGAAATTTTAGTCAAATTTGATTGGAAAAGCACCAATGATCAAAATTCAGATGAAATTTGAATGAAAACACGCCATTTAACAAAACTCAGATGAAATTGTGGTCAAATTTGTTTTGAAGCGTGACAATGAACAAAATCTAGATGGAATTTTAGTCAAATTTGATTGAAAACGCGCCAATGAACCAAACTCAAGTAAAATTTTAGTCAAATTTGATTGGAAACATGCCAATTAACAAAACCCATTTGAAATTTTACTCAAATTTGATTAAAACGCGTCATTTAACAAAACTCAGATGAAATTGCAGTCACATTTGATTTGAAGCGCGCTAATGAACAAAATACAGAATAAATTTTAGTCAAATTTGATTGGAAACGCGTCAATGAACCATACTCAAGTGAAATTTTAGTCAAATTTGATTGGAAAGGCACTAAACAACAAAATTCACTTGAAATTTTAGTTAAATTTGACTGGAAACGTGCTAATGAATTAAACCTAAGTGATATTTTAGTAAAACTTGATTGGAAGAGCACCAATGATCAAAATCCAGATGAGATTTTACTCAAATTTGATTGAAAACAAGCCATTTAACAAAACTCAGATGAAATTGTATTCATATTTGATTTGAAGCGCGATAATGAACAAATCTGGACGAAATTTTATTCAAATTTGATTGGAAACGCACGAATGAACTAAACTCAAGTGAAATTTTTGTCAAGTTTGATTGGAAACACGTCAATGAACAAAATTCAGATGAAATTTTAGTCAAATTTGATTGGAAACGCGCTAATGAATCAAACTCAAATGAGATTTTAGTCAAATTTGATTGGAAACACACCAATGAACAAAATCCAGATGAAATTTTACCCAAGTTTGATTGGAAACGATCATTTAACCAAACTCCGATGAGGTTGCAGTCATATTTTATTTTAAGCACGACAATGAACAAAATTCAGATGAAATTTTAGTCAAATTTGATTGGAAATGTGCCAATGAACCAAATTCAAGTGAAATTTTAGTCAAACTTGATTGAAAACTCAGCAATGAACAAATTCCAGCTGAAATTTTAGTCACATTTGATTGGAAATGATCCAATGAATCAAAGTCAAGCGAAATTTTAGCCAAATTAGATTGGAAGCGCACCAATGAACAAAATCCTGAAGAATTTTAGTCGAATTTGATTGGAAACGAGCAAATGAACCAAACTCAAGTGAAATTTTAGTCAAATTTGATTGGAAACGCACCAATGAATAAAATTCAGAAGAAATTTTAGTCAAATTTGATTGGAAACACGCCAATGAACCAAACTCAAGTGAAATTCTAGCCATATTTGATTGGAAACACGTCACTTGATAAAATCCAGGAGAAATTTTAGTCAAATTTGATTGGAAGAGCACCAATGATCAAAATCCAAATGAAATTTTACTCAAATTTGATTGAAAACGGGCTATTTAACAAAACTCATATGTAATTGTAGTCATATTTGATTTGCAGCACGACAATGAACAAAATTCAGACGAAATTTTAGTCAAATTTTATTGGAAACGTGCCAATTAACCAAACTCAAGTGAAATTTTAGTAAAATTTGATTAGAAGCACACAAATGGACAAAACTCAGGTGAAATTTTAGTCAAATTTGATTGGAAACGTACCAATGAACTAAAGCCATGTGAAACTTTAGTCAAATTTGATTGAAAACGTGCCAATGAACTAAACCCATGGGAAACTTTAGTCAAATTTGATTGGAAACGCACCATTTAACCAAACTCAGATGAAATTGTAGTTATATTTGATTTGAAGCGTGACAATGAACAAAATTCAGAAGAAATTTTAGTCAAATTTGATTGGAAACGCGCTACTGAACAAAACTCTGGTGAAATTTTAGTCAAATTTGATTGGAAGAGCACCAATGATTAAAATTCAGATGAAATTTTACTCAAATTTGATTGAATATGCGCCATTTAACAAAACTCAGATGTAATTGTAGTCACATTTTATTTGAAACTCGACAATGAACAAAATTCAGACTAAATTTTAGTCAAATTTGATTGGAAACGCGCAAATGAACCAAAATCAAGTGAAATTTCAGTCAAATTTTATTGGAAACACGCTAGTGAACAAGACCCGGGTGAAATTTTAGCCAAATTTGATTGGAAGAGCACTAGTGATCAAAATCCAAATGAAATTTTACTCAAATTTGATTAAAACGTGTCATTTAACAAAACTCAGATGAAATTGTATTCCAATTTGTTTAGAAGTGCGACAATGAACAAATCAGGACGAAATTTTATTCAAATTTGATTGGAAACGCGCGAATGAACTAAGCGCAAGTGAAATTTTTGTCAAATTTGATTGGAAACACATCAATGAGCAAAATTCAGATGAAATTTTAGTCAAATTTGATTGGAAACGCACCAATGAATCAAACTCAAATGAAATTTTAGTCAAATTTGATCGGAAACACACCAATGAACAAAATCTACATGAAATTTTACCCAAGTTTGATTGAAAACGAATCATTTAACCAAACTCAGACGAAATTGTAGTCATATTTTATTTTAAGCACGATAATGAACAAAATTTAGATGAAATTTTAGTCAAATTTGATTGAAAACCCACCAATGAACCAAACTCAAGTGAAATTTTAGTCAAATTTGGTTGAAAACATTGATGAAATTGTAGTCATATTTGATTTGAAGCGCGACAATGAACAAAATTCAGACGAAATTTTATACAAATTTGATTCGAAACATGCCAATGAACAAAATTCAAGTAAAATTTTAATCAAATTTGATTGGAAACACCCCAATAAACAAAACTCAGGAGAAATTTTAGTCAAATTTGATTAGAAACGCACTGATGAACTAAGCCAATGTGAAATTTTAGTCAAATTTGATTGGAAGCGCACTCATGAAGAAAATTCAGAAGAAATTTTAGTCAAATTTGATTGGAAACGCGCCAATGAACCAAACTCAAGTGAAGTTTTAGTCAAATTTGATTGGAAATGCGTCAATGAACAAAACTCAGGTGAAATTTTAGTCAAATTTGATTGAAAATGCGTCAATCAATCAAAACCTGGTGAAATTTTAGTCAAATTTGATTGGAAACCCGTTGATGGACAAAACACAGATGATATTTTAGCCAAATATGATTGAAAATGCGCCAATGAATTAAATTAAAGTGGAATTTTTGTCAAATTTGCCAGGAAACTCGCTAATGAACAAAATCAAGTCTAAATTTGTGTCAAATTTTATTGGAAACGTGCCAATAAACTAAACCAATCAGAAATTTTAGTTAAATTTGATTGGAAATCTACCAATAAACAAAACCCAGAAGAAATTTTATCAAATTTTATTGGAAACGCACCAATGAACCAAACTCAAGTATAATTTTAGTCAAATTTGATTAGAAACATGCCAAACGACAAAATTCAGGTGAAATTTTAGTCAAATTTGATTGGTAACACGCCAATGAACTAAACCATGTGAAATTTTAGTCAAATTTGATTGGAAATGCACCAATGGAAAAAATTCAGATGAAATTTTATTCAAATTTGATTGAAAACGCGCCATTTAACCAAACTCAGATGAAATTGTTGCCATATTTGATTTGAAGCACGACAATGAATAAAATTCAGACGAAATTTTAGTCAAATTTGATAGGAAATGCGCCAATGAGCAAAATCCAGGTTAAAATTTAGTCAAATTTGATTGGCAGAGCACTAATGATCAAAATTCAGATGAAATTTTACTCAAATTTGATTGAAAACGCGCCACTGAGCAAAACCCAGGTAAAATTGTAGTCATATTTGATTTGGAGCTCGACAATGAAAAAAATTTAGACAAAATTTTAGCCAAATCTGCTTGAAAACGCGCCAATGAACCAAATTCAAGTAAAATTTTAGTCAAATTTGATTGGAAACACGCCAATGAACAAAATTCAGGAGAAATTTTAGTCAGATTAGATTGGAAACAACCAATGAACTAAACCAATGTGAAATTTTAGTCAAATTTGATTGGAAGTGCACGAATAAACGAAATTCAGATGAAATTTTAGTCAAATTTGATTGGAAACGCGACAATGAACCAAAGTCAAGTAAAATTTTAGTCAAATTTGATTGAAAACGCGCCAATGAACAACATTTCAGGTTAAATTTTGATCAAATTTGATTGGAAATGCGCCAATGAACAAAAGTCTGGTGACATTTTAGTCAAATTTGATTGGAAACGCGTCAATGAATCAAACTCAAGTAAAATTTCGGTCAAACTCGGTTGGAAACGCGCCAATGACTGAAACACAGGTGAAATTTTAGTCAAATTTGATTGGAAACATGCCAATGAACCAAACTCAAGTGAAAATTTAGTCAAATTTGATTGGAAGCACGCCACTGAACAAAACTCAGGTAAAATTTTGGCCAAATTTGATTGGAAGAGCACCAATGATCAAAATTCAGATGAAATTTTACTCAAATTTGATTGAAAATGGGCCATTTAACAAAATTCAGATGAAATTGTAGTTATATTTGCTTTGAAGTGCGACAATGAACAAAATTCAGACGAAATTTTAGACAAATTTAATTTGAAACGCGCCAATGAACCAAATTCAAGTGAAATGTTAGTCAAATTTGATTGGAATCACGCCAATGAACAAAACACAGGTGAAATTTTAGTCAAATTTGATTGAAAACGCGCCAATGAACTAAATCAATGTGAAATTTTAGTTATATTTGATTGGAAGCGCACCAATGAACAAAATCTAGACGAAATTTTAGTCAAATTTTATTGGAAACGAGCCAATTAACCAAACTCAAGTTAAATTTTAGTCAAATTTGATTGGAAATGCGCCAATGAACAAAATTTAAGTAAAATTTTAGTCAAATTTGAATGAAAACGCGTTAATGAACCAAACCCAGGTGAAATTTTAGTCAAATTTGATTGAAAACCCATCGATGAATGAAGCGCATATGATGTTTTAGTCAAATATGATTGAATGAACTAAATCAAAGCTGAATTTTAGTCAAACCTGGAAACTCGCTAATGAACAACATCAAGTCTAAATTTGTGTCAAATTTTATTGGAAACGTGCCAATAAACTAAACCAATCAGAAATTTTAGTTAAATTTGATTGGAAATCCACCAATGAACAAAACCCATAAGAAATTTTTATCAAATTTGATTGGAAACTCGCCAATGAACCAAACTCACGTATAATTTTTGTCAAATTTGATTAGAAACACGCCAAACGACGAAATTCAGGTGAAATTTTAGTCAAATTTGATTGGAAACGCGCCAATGAACTAAACCCATGTGAAAGTTTAGTCAAATTTGATTGGAAACGTACCAATGAACAAAATCCAGATGAAATTTTACTCAAATTTGATTGAAAAAGCTCCATTTAACCAAACTTAGATGAAATTGTTATCATATTTGATTTGAAGCACGACAATGAACAAAATCCAGATGAAATTTTAATCAAATTTGATTGGAAACGCACCACTGAGCAAAACCCAGGTGAAAATTTAGTCAAATTTGATTGGACGAGCACCAATGATCAAAATTCAGATGATATTTTACTCAAATTTGATTGAAAACGCGCCATTTAACAAAACTCAGATGAAATTGTAGTCATATTTGATTTGGAGCTCGACAATGAACAAAATTTAGACAAAATTTTAGCCAAATTTGATTCAAAATGCGCCAATGAACCAAATTCAAGTAAAATTTTAGTCAAATTTGATTGGAAACACGCCAATGAACAAAATTCAGGAGAAATTCTAGTCAAATTAGATTGGAAACAACCAATGAACTAAACCACTGTGAAATTTTAGTCAAATTTGATTGGAAGTGTACCAATAAATGAAATTCAGATGAAATTTTAGTCAAATTTGATTGAAAACGCGGCAATGAACCAAAGTCAAGTGAAATTTTAGTCAAATTTGATTGAAAACGTGCCAGTGAACAACATTTCAGGTTAAATTTTGATCAAATTTTATTGGAAATGCGCCAATGAACAAAAGTTTGGTGAAATTTTAGTCAAATTTGATTGGAAACGTGCCAATGAATCAAACTTAAGTAAAATTTCGGTCAAATTCGATTGGAAACGCGCCAATGAATGACACACAGGTGATATTTTAGTCAAATTTGATTGGAAACATGCCAATGAACCAAACTCAAGTGAAAATTTAGTCAAATTTGATTGGAAGCACGCCACTGAACAAAACTCAGGTGAAATTTTGGCCAAATTTGATTGGAAGAGCACCAATGATCAAAATTCAGATGAAATTTTACACAAATTTGATTGAAAACGAGCCATTTAACAAAATTCAGATGAAATTGTAGTTATATTTGCTTTGAAGTGCGACAATGAACAAAATTCAGACGAAATTTTAGACAAATTTAATTCGAAACGTGCTAATGAACCAAATTCAAGTGAAATGTTAGTCAAATTTGATTGGAATCACGCCAATGAACAAAACACAGGTGAAATTTTAGTCAAATTTGATTGAAAACACGCAAATGAACTAAATCAATGTGAAATTTTTGTTAAATTTGATTGAAAGCGCACCAATGAACAAAATTTAGACGAAATTTTAGTCAAATCTTATTGGAAACGAGCCAATTAACCAAACTCAAGTTAAATTTTAGTCAAATTTGATTGGAAATGCGCCAATGAACAAAATTTAAGTAAAATTTTAGTCAAATTTGAATAAAAACGCGTCAATGAACCAAACCCAGGTGAAATTTTAGTCATATTTGATTTAAAACCCATCGATGAATGAAGCGCAAATGATGTTTTAGTCAAATACGATTGAATGAACTAAATCAAAGCTGAATTTTAGTCAAACCTGGAAACTCGCTAATGAACAACATCAAGTCTAAATTTGTGTCAAATTTTATTGGAAACGTGCCAATAAACTGAACCAATCAGAAATTTTAGTTAAATTTGATTGGAAATCCACCAATGAACAAAACCCATAAGAAATTTTTATCAAATTTGATTGGAAACGCGCCAATGAACCAAACTCAGGTATAATTTTTGTCAAATTTGATTAGAAACACGCCAAACGACGAAATTCAGGTGAAATTTTAGTCAAATTTGATTGGAAACGC
This sequence comes from Olea europaea var. sylvestris, assembly GCF_002742605.1. Classification (NCBI taxonomy): domain Eukaryota; kingdom Viridiplantae; phylum Streptophyta; class Magnoliopsida; order Lamiales; family Oleaceae; genus Olea; species Olea europaea. The sequence goes on from NW_019228897.1 coordinate 57,372, forward strand.
GCCAATGAACTAAACCCATATGAAAGTTTAGTCAAATTTGATTGGAAACGCACCAATGAAATGCAGATGAAATTTTACTCAAATTTGATTGAAAAAGCTCCATTTAACCAAACTCAAATGAAATTGTTGTCATATTTGATTTGAAGCACGACAATGAACAAAATCCAGATGAAATTTTAATCAAATTTGATTGGAAACGCGCCACTGAGCAAAACCCAGGTGAAAATTTAGTCAAATTTGATTGGAAGAGCACCAATGATCAAAATTCAGATGAAATTTTACTCAAATTTGATTGAAAACATGCCATTTAACAAAACTCAGATGAAATTGTAGTCATATTTGATTTGGAGCTCGACAATGAACAAAATTTAGACAAAATTTTAGCCAAATTTGATTCAAAACGCGCCAATGAACCAAATTCAAGTAAAATTTTAGTCAAATTTGATTGGAAACACGCCAATGAACAAAATTCAGGAGAAATTTTTGTCAAGCTTGATTGGAAGAGCACCAATGATCAAAATCCTGATGAAATTTTACTCAAATTTGATTGAAAACGTCCTACTTAATACAACTCAGATCAAATTGTAGTCATATTTGATTTGAAGCGCGACAATGCACAAAATTCAGACGAAATTTTAGTAAAACTTGTTTCAAAACGCGCCAATGAACAAAATTGAAGTAAAATTTTAGTCAAATTTGATTAGAAACATGCCAATGAACAAAACATAGGTGAAACTTGAGTCAAATTAGATTGGAAACACGTCAATGAACTAAACCAATGTGAAATTTTAGTCAAATTTGATTGGAAGCGCACCAATAAACAAAATTTAGATGAATTTTTAGTGAAATTTGATTGAAAACGCACCAATGAACCAAATTCAGGTGAAATTTTGGTAAAATTTGATTGGAAACTCGCCAATGAACAAAACTCTGGTGAAATTTTAGTCAAATTTGATTGGAAACGCGCCAATGAATCGAACTCAAGTGAAATTTTTGTCAAATTCGATTGGAAACATGCCAATGAACGAAATGCAGGTGAAATTTTACTCAAATTTAATTGAAAACACGCCAATGGACCAAATTCAAGTGAAATTTTAGAAAAATTTAATTGGAAACATGCCATTGAACAAAATCCAGGAGAATTTTTAGCCAAATTTGATTGGAAGAGCACCAATGATCAAAATTCAGGTGAAATTTTACACAAATTTGACTGAAAACATGCCATTTAACAAAACTTAGATGAAATTGTAGTCATATTTGATTTGAAGCACGATAATGAATAAAATTCACACAAAATTTTAGTCAAATTTTATTGGAAATGCGCCAATGAACGAAATTCATGTGAAATTTTAGTCAAATTTGATTGGAAACACGTCAATGAACAAAATCCAGGTGAAATTTTAGTCAAATTTGATTAGAAACGCGGCAATGAGCTATTCCAATATGAAATTTTAGTCAAATTTAATTGAAAGTGTATTAATGAACAAAATTTAGAATAAATTTTAGTCAAATTTGATTGGAAACGTGCTAACGAACCAAACTTATGTGAAATTTTAGTCAAATTTGATTGGAAACGCGCCAATGAAAAAAACTCCAGTGAAATTTTAGTCAAATTTGAATGGAAACAGGTCAATAACCTAAACTCAGGTGAAATTTTAATCAAATTTAAATGAAACACTCCAATGAACAAAACTCAAGTGAAATTTTAGTCAAATTTGATTGGAAACACGCCAATGAACAAAGCCTAGGTGAAATTTTAGTTAAATTTATTTGGAAACACGCCAATGAACAAAATTCAGGTGAAATTTTTGTAAAATTTGATTGGAAACGCACCAATGAATCAAACTCAAGTAAAATTTTAGTCAAATTTGATTGAAAACGCACCAATGAACTTAATCTAGAGGAAATTTTAGTCAAATTTGATTGAAAACACACCAATGAACAAAATTCGGGAGAAATTTTAATCAAATTGGAAACGCACCAATGAATCAAACTCAAGTGAAATTTTAGTTAAATTTGATTGGAAACGCACCAATGAACTAAATCCAGAAGAAATTTTAGTCAAATTTGATTGGAAACATGCCAATGAATAAAATCCTGGTGCAATTTGTGTCAAATTTGCTTGGAAACGTGCCAATGAACTAAACCCAAGTGAAATTTTAGTAAAATTTGATTGGAAGAGAACCAATGATCAAAATCTAGATGAAATTTTACTCAAATTTGATTGAAAACGTGTCATTTAACATAACTCAGATAAAATTGTATTTATATTACAAAATCCAGACGAAATTTTAGTCAAATTTGATTCGTAACGCGCCAATGAACCAAACTCATGTGAAATTTTAATCAAATTTGATTGAAAACATGCCAACGAACAAAATCCAAGTGAAATTTTAGTTAAATTTGATTGGAAACGCGACAATGAACTTAACCAATGTAAAATTTTAGTCAAATTTGACTAAAAGTGCTCCAATGAGCAAAATCTAGACGAAGTTTTAGTCAAATTTGATTGGAAACACGCTAATGAACCAAACTCAAGTGAAATTTTAGTCAAATTCGATTGTATACGTCCTAATGAACAAGACCCAGGTGATATTTTGGTCAAATTTGATTGAAAACACACCAATGAATCAAATTCAAGCGAAATTTTAGTCAAATTTAATTGGAAACACGCTAATGAACAAAACCCAGGTGAAATTTTAGGAACCAAACACAAGTGAAATTTTTGTCAAATTTGATTGGAAACACACCACTGAACAAAACCAAGGTGAAATTTTAGTCAAATTTGATTGGAAGAGCACCAATGGTCAAAATCGAGATGAAATTTTACCCAAAGTTGATTGAAAATGAGCCATTTAACGAAAGTCAGATGAAATTGCAGTCATATTTGATATGAAGTGCGACAATGAACAAAATTCAGACGAAATTTTAGTCAATTTTGATTGGAAATGCGCCAATGAACCAAATTCAAGTGAAATTTTAGTCAAATTTGATTGAAAGCACGCTAATGAACAAAACTTAGGTGAAATTTTAGTCAGATTTGATTGGAAACGCGCCATTGAACTAAACCAATACGAAATTTTAGCCAAATTTGATTGAAAACGTGCCAATAAACAAAACTTAGGTGAAATTTTAGTCGAATTTGAATGGAAATACGTCAATGAACTAAACTCAAGAGAAATTTTAGTCAAATTTGATTGGAAACCTATCGATGAGCAAAATGTAGATGATATTTTAGTAAAATATGATTGAGAACACGCCAATGAATTAAATATAAGCGAAATTTTAGTTAAATTTGACTGGAAACCCGCTAATGAACAAAATCAATTCTAAATTTGAGTCAAATTTTATTGGAAACACGCCAATAAACTAAACAAATGAGAAATTTTAATTGACATTGATTGGAAACCCACTGGTGAACAAATCCTAGATGAAATTTTTATGAAATTTGATTGGAAACGCGTCAATGAACCAAACTCAGTTGAAATTTTAGTCAAATTTGATTAGAAACACGCCAAACAACAAGATTCAGGTGGAATTTTGGTCAATTTTTATCGAAAACGCGCCAATGAACTAAACCCATGTGAAATTATAGATAAATTTGATTGGAAGCGCACCAATGAACAAAATTCAGATGAAATTTTATTTAAATTTGATTGAAAACGCAACATTTAACAAAACTCAAATGAAATTACAGTCATATTTGATTTGAAGCGCGCCAATGAATAAAATCCAGAAGAAATTTTAGTCAAATTTGATTGAAAATGCGTCAATGAACCACAATCAAGAGAACAAGAAATTTTAGTCAAATTTGATTGAAAATGCACCAAACAACATAATTCAGGTGAAATTTTAGTCAAATTTGACTGAAAACGCTCCAATGAACTGAACCCTAATAAAATTTAAGTCAAATTTGATTGGAGGAGCACCAATGATCAAAATTCAGATGAAATTTTACTCAAATTTAATTGAAAACGCCCCATTAAACCAAACTCAGATGAAATTGTAGTCATATTTGATTTGAAGCGTGACAATGAACACAATTCAGACGAAATTTTAATCAAATTTGATTGGAAAAGCGCCAATGATCCAAACTCAAGTGAAATTTTAGTTAAATTTGATTGGAAACGCACCAATGAACAAAACTAAGGTAAAATTTTAGTCAGATTTGATTGGAAACGCGCTAATGAACTAAAACCATTTGAAATTATAGTCAAATTTGATCGGAAGCGCACCAATGAACAAAATTCAGATGAAAGTTTACTCAAATTTGATTGAAAACGCCATATTTTACAAAACTCAGATGTAATTATAGTCATATTTGATTTGAAGGAAGATAATGAACAAAATCCAGACAAAATTTTAGTCAAATTTGATTTGAAGTGAGACAATGAACAAATTTCAGACAAAATTTTAGTCGAATTTGATTGAAAACAAGCCAATGAACCAATCTCAAGTGAAATTTTTGTCAAATTTGATTGAAAATGCGTCAATGAACAAAATTCAGGTAAAATTTTAGTCAGATTTGATTGGAAACGCGCCAATGAACTAAAGCTATGTGAAATTATAGTCAAATTTGATTGGAAGTGCACCAATGAACAAAATTCAGATGAAATTTTACACAAATTTGATTGAAAATGCCCCGTTTCATAAAACTCGGATGAAATTACAGTTATATTTGATTTGAAGAGCGCCAATAAACAAAATCCCAAAGAAATTTTAGTCAAATTTGACTAAAAACGCTTCAACGAACTAAACCGAAGTGAAATTTTTGTCAAATTTGATTTGAAGAGCACCAATGATCAAAATTCAGATGAAATTTTACTCAAATTTGATTGAAAACACGCCATTTAACAAAACTCAAATGAAATCGTAGTCATATTTGATTTGAAATGCGACAGTGAACAAAATCTAGACGAAATTTTAGTCGAATTTGATTGGAAATGCGCCAATGAAACAAACTCAAGTGAAATTTTAGTCAAATTTGATTGGAAACAGGCCAATGAACAAAATCCAGGTGAAATTTTACTCAAATTTGATTGAAAATGGCCCATTTAATAAGACTCAGGTGAAATTGGAATCAGATTTGATTTGAAGTACGCCAATGAAATACGGAAGAAATTTTAGTCGAATTTGATTGGAAGCGCGTCAATGAACCATACTCAATTGAAATTTTAGTCAAATTTGATTGGAAATGTGCCAACGAACTAAACCTAAGTGATATTTTAGTCAAATTTGGTTGGAAGAGCTCCAATGATCATAATTCGATGAAATTTTACTTAAATTCGATTGAAAACGCGTCATTTAACAAAACTCTGATGAAATTGCATTCATATTTGATTTGAAGCGCGACAATGAAAAAAATTCAGATGAAATTTTAGTCAAATTTGATTGGAAACGTGCGAATGAACTAAACTCAAGTTAAATTTTAGTCAAATTTGACTAGAAACACGTCAATGAACAAAATCCAGGTGAAATGTTAGTCAAATTTGATTGGGAATGCGCCAATGAATCAAACTCATGTGAAAATTTAATCAAATTTGATTGGAAACACACCAATGAACAAAATCCAAATGAAATTTTACCCAAATTTGATTGAAAACGTGCCATTTAACCAAACTCAAATGAAATTGTAATCATATTTTATTTGAAGCACGACAATGAACAAAATTCAGACGAAATTTTTGTCAAATTTGATTGAAAACGTGCCAATGAACCAAACTCAAGTGAACTTTTAGTCAAATTTGATTGGAAACACGCCAATGAATAAAATTCAGGTGAAATTTTAGTGATATTTGATTGGAAACGTGCCAATGAATCAAACTCAAGTGAAATTTTAGTCAAATTTGATTGGAAGCTCACCAATGAACAAAATCTAGACGAAATTTTAGTCAAATTTGATCGAAAACGCTCCAATGAACCAAAGTGAAGTGAAATTTTAGTCAAATTTGATTGGAAACGCACCAATGAACAAAATTCAGAAGAAATTTTAGTCAAATTTGATTGGAAACATGCCAATGAACCAAACTGAAGTGAAATTTGAGCCAAATTTGATTGGAAACACGCCACTTAAAAAAACACAGGTAAAATTTCAGTCAAATTTGATTGGAAGAGCACAAATGATCAAAATTCAAATGAAATTTTACTCAAATTTGATTGAAAATGCCCCATTTAACAAAATCAAATGTAATTGTAGCATATTTGATTTGAAGCACGACAATGAACAAAATCCTGACGAAATTTTAGTCAAATTTGATTGGAAATACACCAATGAACAAAATCCAGTAGAAATTCTAGTCAAATTTCATTGGAAACGCGCCAATGAATTAAACTCAAGTGAAATTTTAGTCGAATTTGATTGGAAATGCACCAATGAACAAAATTCAGACAAAATTTTAGTCAAATTTGATTGGAAACTTGCAAATAAACCAGACTGCAGTGAAATTTTAGTCAAATTTGATTGGAAACATGCTAATGAACAAAATTGAGATGAAATTTTAGTCAAATTTGATTGGAAGCGCACCAATGAACAAAAATCAGATGAAATTTTACACAAATTTGATTGAAAATGCCCCATTTTATAAAACTCAGATGAAGTTACAGTCATATTTGATTTGAAGCGCACCAATGAACAAAATCTCGAAGAAATTTTAGTCAAATTTGACTGAAAACGCTTCAATGAACTAAACCCAAGTGAATTTTTTTTTTCAAATTTGATTGGAAGAGCACCAATGATAAAAATCCAGATGAAATTTTACTCAAATTTGATTGAAAACGCGCCATTTAACAAAACTCAAATGAAATTGTAGTCATATTTGATTTGAAGTGCGACAGTGAACAAAATCTAGACGAAATTTTAGTCAAATTTGATTGGAAATGGGCCAATGAACCAAACTCAAGTGAAATTTTAGTCAAATTTGATTGGAAACAGGCCAATGAACAAAATTCAGATGAAATTTTACTCAAATTTGATTGAAAACGTGCCATTTAATAAAACTCGGGTGAAATTGGAATGACATTTGATTTGAAGCGTGCCAATGAACAAAATGCAGAAGAAATTTTAGTCAAATTTGATTGAAAATGCGCCAACGAACTAAACCCAAGTGATATTTTAGTCAAAATTGATTGGAACAGTACCAATGATCATAATCCGATGAAATTTTACTCAAATTTGATTGAAAACGCATCATTTAACAAAATTTTGATGAAATTGCAATCATATTTGATTTGAAGCCAACGATGAACAATATTCAGATGAAATTTTAGTCAAATTTGATTGGAAACGTACGAATGAACTAAACTCTAGTTAAATTTTAGTCAAATTTGATTAGAAACACGTCAATGAACAAAATCCAAGTGAAATGTTAGTCAAATTTGATTGGAAACGCGCCTATGTATCAAACTCAAGTGAAAATTTAGTCAAAGTTGATTGGAAACACACCAATGCACAAAATCCAGTTGAAATTTTACCCAAGTTTGATTGAAAACGCGCCATTTAACCAAACTCAGATGAAATTGTAGTCATATTTTATTTGAAGCGCTACAACGAACGAAATCCAGACCAAATTTTTGTCAAATTTGATTGAAAACGTGGCAATGAACCAAACTCAAGTGAACTTTTAGTCAAATTTGATTGGAAACACGCCAATGAATAAAATCCAGGTGAAATTTTAGTCACATTTGATTGGAAACGTGCCAATGAATCAAACTCAAGCAAAATTTTAGTCAAATTTGGTTAGAAGTGCACGAATGAACAAAATCCAGATGAAATTTTAGTCAAATTTAATTGGAAACGCTCCAATATACCAAACTCAAGTGAAATTTTAGTCAAATTTGATTGGAAACGCACCAATGAACAAAATTCAGAAGAAATTTTAGTCAAATTTGATTGGAGACACGCAAATGAACCAAACTCAAGCGAAATTTGAGCCAAATCTGATTGGAAACATGCCACTGAACAAAACCCAGGTGAAATTTTAGTCAAATTTGATTGGAAGAGCACAAATGATCAAAATTCAGATGAAATTTTACTCAAATTTGATTGAAAATGCGCCATTGAACAAAACTCAAATGTAATTGTAGCATATTTGGTTTAAAGCATGACAATGAACAAAATCCTGACGAAATTTTAGTCAAATTTGATTGGAAACACGCTAATGAACAAAATCCAGTTGAAATTTTAGTCAAATTTCGTTGGAAACGCACTAATGAATCAAAACCAAGTGAAATTTTAGTCAAATTTGATTGAAAATGCACCAATGAACAAAATCTCGACAAAATTTTAGTCAAATTAGATTGGAAACGTGCCAATGAACTAAACTGAAATGAAATTTTAGTCAAATTTGATTGGAAACATGCTAATGAACAAAATTCAGGTGAGATTTTAGTCAAATTTAATTGGAAACACTCCAAACCCAGGTGAAATTTTAGTCAAATTTGATTGAAAACGCGCCAAAGAACTAAACCCATGTGAAATTATAGTCAAATTTGATTGGAAGCGCAACGATGAACAAAATTTAGATGAAATTTTATACAAATTTGATTGAAAATGCCCTATTTTACAAAATTCAGATGAAATTACAGTCATATTAGATTTGAAGCGCGCCAATGAACAAAGACCCGAAGAAATTTTAGTCAAATTTGACTGAAAATGCTTCAATGAACTAAACCCAAGTGAAATTTTTGTCAAATTTGATTGGAAGAGCACCAGTGATCAAAATTTAGATGAAATTTTACTCAAATTTGATTGAAAACGCGCCATTTAACAAAACTCAAATGAAATCGTAGTCATATTTGTTTTGAAGTGCGACAGTGAACAAAATCTAGATGAAATTTTAGTCAAATTTGATTGAAAATGGGCCAATGAACCAAACTCAAGTGAAATTTTAGTCAAATTTGATTGGAAACCGGCCAATGAACAAAGCCCAAGTAAAATTTTACACAAATTTGATTGAAAACACGCCATTTAATCAAACTCATGTGAAATTGGAATCACATTTGATTTGAAGTGCGCCAATGAGAAAAATGCAGAAGAAATTTTAGTCAAATTTGATTGGAAATGCATTATGAACCGACTTAAGTGAAATTCTAGTCAAATTTGATTGGAAACGCGCCAACGAACTAAACTCAAGTGATATTTTAGACAAATTTGATTCGAAGAGTACCAATGATCATAATCCGATGACATTTTACTCAAATTTGATTGAAAACGTGTCATTTAACAAAACTCTGATGAAATTACATTCATATTTGATTTGAAGCGCGACAATAAACACAATTTAGACGAAATTTTAGTCAAATTTGATTGGAAACGTGTGAATGAACTAAACTCAAGTGAAATTTTAGTCAAATTTGATTAGAAACACGCCAATGAACAAAATCCAGGTGAAATGTTGGTCAAATTTGATTGGAAACGCGCTATTGAACTAAAACCATGTGAAATTATAGTCAAATTTGATCGGAAGCGCACCAATGAACAAAATTCAGATGAAAGTTTACTCAAATTTGATTGAAAACACCCCATTTTACAAAACTCAGATGCAATTATAGTCATATTTGATTTGAAGTAAGATAATGAGCAAAATCCCAAAGAAATTTTAGTCAAATTTGACTAAAAACGCTTCAATGAACTAAACCCAAGTGAAATTTTTTTTCAAATTTGATTTGAAGAGCACCAGTGATCAAAATTTAGATGAAATTTTACTCAAATTTGATTGAAAACACGCCATTTAACAAAACTCAAATGAAATCATAGTCATATTTGATTTGAAATGCGGCAGTGAACAAAATCTAGACGAAATTTTTGTCAAATTTGATTGGAAATGCGCCAATGAAACAAACCCAAGTGAAATTTTAGTCAAATTCGATTGGAAACAGGCCAATGAACAAAATCCAGGTGAAATTTTACTCAAATTTGATTGGAAAATGCCCCATTTAATAAGACTCAGGTGAAATTGGAATCACATTTGATTTGAAGTGCGCCAATGACCAAAATACGGAAGAAATTTTAGTCAAATTTGATTGGAAACGCTTCAATGAACTAAACCCAAGTGAAATTTTTGTCAAATTTGATTGGAAGAGCACCAGTGATCAAAATTCAGATGAAATTTTACTCAAATTTGATTGAAAACGAGCCATTTAACAAAACTCAAATGAAATCGTAGTCATATTTGATTTGAAGTGCGACAGTGAACAAAATCTAGACGAAATTTTAGTCAAATTTGATTGAAAATGGGCCAATGAACCAAACTCAAGTGAAATTTTAGTCAAATTTGATTGGAAACAGGCCAATGAACAAAACCCAAGTAAAATTTTACACAAATTTGACTGAAAACGCGCCATTTAATCAAACTCAAGTGAAATTGGAATCACATTTGATTTGAAGCGCACCAATGAGAAAAATGCAGAAGAAATTTTAGTCAAATTTGATTGGAAACACGTTATGAACCGTACTCAAGTGAAATTTTAGTCAAATTTGATTGGAAACGCGCCAACGAACTAAACTCAAGTGATATTTTAGTCAAATTTGATTCGAAGAGTACCAATGATCATAATCCGATGAAATTTTACTCAAATTTGATTGAAAACACGTCATTTAACAAAACTCTGATGAAATTACATTCATATTTGATTTGAAACGCGACAATGAACAAAATTCAGACGAAATTTTAGTCAAATTTGATTGAAAACGTGATAATGAACTAAACTCAAGTGAAATTTTAGTCAAATTTGATTAGACACATCAATGAACAAAATCCAGGTGAAATGTTGATCAAATTTGATTGGAAACGCGCCAATGAATCAAACTCAAGTGAAATTTTAGTCAAATTTGATTGGAAGCACACCAATGAACAAAATCCAGATGAAATTTTACCCAAGTTTGATTAAAAACGCACCATTTAACCAAACTCGAATGAAATTGTAGTCATATTTTTATTGGAGCGGGACAATGAACAAAATTCAGACGAAATTTTTGTCAAATTTGATTGGAAACGTGCTAATGAACCAAACTCAAGTGAACTTTTAGTCAAATTTGATTGGAAATATGCAAATGAATAAAATCCAGTGAAATTTTAGTCACAATTGATTGGAAACATGCCAATGAATCAAACTCAAGCGAAATTTTATTCAAATTTGATTGGAAGCGCACCAATGAACAAAATTCAGGCAAAATTTTAGTCAAATTTGATTGAAAACGCACCAATGAACCAAACTTAAGTGAAAATTTAGTCAAATTTGATTGGAAACGCTCCAATAAGCAAAATTCAAAAGAAATTTTAGTCAAATTTAATTGAAAAAATGCCAATGAACCAAACTTAAGTGAAAATTTGAGCCAAATCTGATTGGAAACACGCCACTGAACAAAACCCAGGTGAAATTTTAGTCAAATTTTATTGGAAGAGCCCAAATGATCAAAGTTCAGATGAAATTTTTCTCAAATTTGATTGAAAACATGCCATTTAACAAAACTCAAATGTAATTGTAGCATATTTGAGTTGAAGCACGACAATGAACAAAATCCAAACAAAATTTTAGTCAAATTTGATTGGAAACGCGCCAATGAACCAAACTCAAGTGAAATTTTAGTCAAATTAGATTGGAAACACGCCAATGAACAAAATCCATTAGAAATTTTAGTCAAATTTCATTGGAAATGCGCCAGTGAATCAAACTCAAGTGAAATTTTAGTCAATTTTGATTCGAAATGCACCAATGAACAAAATCTAGACAAAATTTTAGTCAAATTTGATTGGAAACGTGCCAATGAACTAAAATGAAGTGATATTTTAGTCAAATTTGATTGGAAACATGCCAATGAACAAAATTCAGGTGAAATTTTAGTCGAATTTGAGATGAACGACTCCAAACCCAGGTAAAATTTTAGTCAAATTTGATTGAAAACACGCCAATGAACAAAATTCTGGTGAAATTTTAGTCAAATTTGAATGGAAACACGCCAACGAATCAAACTCAAGTGAAATTTTAGCCAAATTTGATTGGAAATGTGCCAGTGAACTAAACACCAGTGAAATTTTAGTCAAATTTGATTGGAAACGCACCAATGAACAAAATCCAGACGAAATTTTTTTCATTGAAATCGAGCCGTTTAACCAAACTCAGATGAAATTGTAGTCATATTTGATTCGAAGCGCGACAATGAACAAAATCTAGATGAAATTTTAGTCAAATTTGATTGGAAACACTCCAATGACCAAACTCATGTGAAATTTTAGTCAAATTTCATTGGAAACACACCAATGAACAAAATTAAGGTGAAATTTTAGTCATATTTGATTGGAAACGCGCCAATGAACCAAACTCAAGTTAACTTTAGTTGAATTTGATTGGAAACGTGTCAATGAACAAAATTCAGGTGAAATTTTAGTCAAATTTGATTGAAAACGTGCCAATGAATCAAATTCAAGTGAAATTTTCGTCAAATTTGACTGGAAACACGCCAATGAATGAAACCTAGATGATATTTTTGTCAAATTTGAATGTAAACGCGCCAATGAACCAAAATCAAGTGAAATTTTAGTCAATTTTGATTGGAAACACGCTACTGAACAAAACTCAGGTGAATTATAAGTTAAATTTGATTGGTAGAGCACCAATGATCAAAATCCAAATGAAATTTTACTTAAATTTCATTGAAACGCGTAATTTAACAAAACTCCAATGAAATTATAGTCATATTTGATTTGAAGCGCGAAAATGTACAATATCCGGGCGATATTTTAGTCAAATTTGATTGGAAACGAGCGAATGAACTAAACTCAAGTGAAATTTTAGTTAAATGTGATTGAAAACACGTCAATGAACAAAACCCAGGTGAAATCTTAGTCAAATTTGGTTGGAAATGCACCAATGAACTAAACCAATGTGAAATTTTAGTCAAATTCGATTGGAAGCGCACCAATAAACAAAATCCTAACGAAATTTTAGTCAAATTTGATTGGAAATGCACCAACGAACCAAACTCAAGTTAAGTTTTAGTAAATTTGATTGGAAACATGCCAATGAGAAAAACTAAGGTGAAATTTTAGTCAAATTTGAATGAAAACGCATCAATGAACTAAGCCTAGGTGAAATTTTAGTCAAATTTGATTGGAAACCCGCCGATGAACGAAACGCAGATGATATTTTAGTCAAATTTGACTGGAAACCCCATAATGAACAAAATCAAGTCTAAATTTGAGTAAAATTTTATTGGAAACGCGCCAATAAACTAAACCAATGTGTAGTTATCTTTGATTGGAAACCCGTCGATGAACAGAGCCCAGATGAAATGTTTAACAAATTTTATTGGAAACGTGCCAATGAACCAAACTCAGGTAAAATTTTAGTCAAATTTGAAAGATACACGCCGAATACCAAAATTCAGGTGAAATTTTAGTCAAATTTAATTGGAAATACGCCAGTGAACTAAACCCATGTGAAATTAAAGTCAAATTTGATTGCAAGGGCACCAATCAACAAAATTCAGATGAAAGTTTACTCAAATTTGAAAGAAAAAGCGCCATTTAACAAAACTCAGATAAAATTGTAGTCGTATTTGATTTTGAAGTAGTCAAACTTGATTGGAAGCGCGCCAATGAACCGAACCCAAGTGAAATTTTAGTCAAATTTGAATGGAAACACGCTAATGAACAAAATGCAGTTGAGATTTTGATCAAATTTGATTGGGAACGCTCCAATGAGCCAAACTCTAGTGAAATTTTAGTCAAATTTGATTGGAAACACGCCAATGAAGAAAGTCAGGTGAAATTTTAGTCAAATTTGACTGTAAACGCGCCAATGAACTAAAACATTGTGAAATTTTAGTCAAATTTGATTGGAGGAGCACCAATGATCAAAATCCATATGAAATTTTACTCAAATTTGATTGAAAACGCGCCATTTAACAAAATTCATATGAAATTGTCGTCATATTTGATTTGAAGCGCGATAATGAACAAAATCCAGACCAAATTTAAGTCAAATTTGATTGGACACGAGCCAATGAATAAAATCGAGGTGAAATTTTAGTCAAATTTGATTGGAAACGTGCCAATGAACAAAATCAAGGTGAAACTTTAGTCAAATTTGATTTGAACGCGCCAATGAATAAAACTCAAGTGAAATTTTAATCATATTTATTGGAAACACGCCAATGAACAAAATTCAGGTGAAATTTTAGTCAAATCTGATTGGAAACGCGCCATTGAACCAAACTCAAGCGAAATTTTGGTCAAATTTGATTGGAAATACGCCACTGAGCAAAACCCGGTGAAATTATAGTCAAATTTAATTGGAAACGCACCAATGAACAAAATTCAGATAATTTTTTTTCCAAATTTGATCGAAAATGTGCCACTTAACCAAACTCAGATGAGATTGTAGTCATATTTTATTCGAAGCACGGCAATGAACAAAATCCAGACGAAATTTTAGTCATATATGATTGGAAACGTGCCAATGAACCATACTCAAGTGAAATTTTAGTCAAATTTGATTGGAAACATGCCAACGAACAAAATCAAGGTGATATTTTAGTCAAATTTGATTGGAAACACGCCAATGAACAAAATTCAGGTGAAATTTTTGTCCAATTTGATTAGAGACGCGCTAATGAATCAAACTAAAGTAAAATTTTAGTCAAATTTGATTGGTAATGGGCCATTGAACAAAATCCAGAAGAAATTTTAGTCAAATTTGATTGGAAACGTGTTAACGAACAATACTCAAGTGAAGTTTTAGTCAAATTTGATTGGAAACGTGCCAAACAATAAATTTAAGCGAAATTTTAGTCAAATTTGACTAGAAACGGCCCATTGAACTAAACCCAAGCAAAATTTTAGTGAAATTTGATTGGAAGAGCACCAATGATCAAAATCTAGATAAAAATTTACTCAATTTTGATTGAAAACGTGCCATTTAACAAAACTCAGATGAAATTATTGTCATATTTGATTTGAAGTGAGATAATGAACAAAATCAAGACAAAATTTTAGTCAAATTTGATTGGAAATGTGCCAACGAACCAAGCTCAAGTGAAATTTTAGTCAAATTTGATTGGATGCGCTCCAATGAACAAAATCCAGGTGAAATTTTAGTCAAATTTGATAGGAAACGCGCCAGTGAGACAAACTCAAGTGAAATTTCAGCCAAATTTGATAGGAAACGCGCCAATGAACCAAATTCAAGTGAAATTTTTGTCAAATTTGATTGGAAACACCCTAATGAACAAAATCCAGGCAAAATTTTAGTCAAATTTGATTGGTAACGTGCAATTGAACTAAACCAATGTGAAATTTTAGTCAAATTTGATTGGAAGTGCACCAATGAGCAAAATCCAAAACGAAATTTTAGTTAAATTTGATTGTAAACGCGCTAATGAACCAAACTCAAGTGAAATTTTAGTCAAATTCGATTGGAAACGCGTTAATGAATCCAATTCAAGTGAAATTTTAGTCAAATTCGATTTGAAACATGCCAATGAACAAAACCCAGGTGAAATTTTAGTCAAATTTATTTGGAAACGCGCCAATGAACTAAACCATGTGAAATTTTTGTCAAATTTGATTGGAAACGCGCCAATGAAGAAAACTTAGGTGAAATTTTGGTCAAATTTGAATGAAATTGTGTCAATGAACTAAAATCGGGTGAAATTTTAGTCATATTTGATTTGAAGTGAGACAATGAACAAAATCCAGAAGAAATTTTGGTCAATTTTGATTGGAAATGCGCCAACGAACGAAACTTAAGTGAATTTTTAGTCAAATTTGACTGTAGCTTTCCAATGATTAAAATTTAGACGAAATTTTAGTCAAATTTGATTGGAAACGTACCAGTGAACCAAATTCAAGTGCAATTTTTGTCAAATTTGTTTGGAAAATGAACCAAACTCAAGTAAAATTTTAGTCAAATTTGATTGGAAACACGTCAATGAACAAAATCCAAGCGAAATTTTGGTCACATTTGATTGGTAATGCTCCAATGAACTAAACCAATGTGAAATTTTAGTCAAATTTAATTGGAAGCACACCAATGAGGAAAATCAAAATGAAATTTTAGTCAAATTTGATTGAAAACGTGCCAATGATTAAACTCGGATGAAATTACAGTCATATTTGATTTGAAACTCGCCAATAAACAAAATCCAGAAGAAATTTTTGTCAAATTTGATTGGCAACATGTCAATGAACCATACTCAAGTGAAATTTTAGTCGAATTTGATTGGAAATGCGCCAAACAAAACAATTCAGGTGAAATTTTTGTCAAATTTGACTGTAAACGCTCTAATAAACTAAACCCAAGTGAAATTTTAGTCAAATTTGATTGGAAGAGCACCAATGATCAAAATTCAGATGAAATTTTACTCAAATTCGATTGAAAACATGCCATTGAACAAAACTCAGATGAAATTATAGTCATATTTGATTTGAAGCATGACAATGAACAAAATCTAGACAAAATTTTAGTCAGATTTGATTGGAGACGTGCAAATGAACCAAACTCAAGTGAAATTTTTGTCAAATTTGATTGGAAACACGCTACTGAACATAACCATGGTAAAATTTTAGTCTAATTTGATTGGAAACGTACCAATGAACTAAACCCATGTCAAATTATAGTCACATTTGATTGGAAGCGCACTAATGAATCAAGCTTAGATGAAATTTTACTCAAATTTGATTGAACATGCCCCATTTTACAAAACTCAGATGAGATGACTGTCATATTTGATTTGAAGCGCGCCAACGAACAAAATCCAGACGAAATTTTTGTCAAATTTGATTGAAAACATGCCAATAAACTAAACCCAAGTGAAATTTTAGTCAAATTTGATTGGAAGAGCACCAATGATCAAAATTCAGATGAAATTTTACTTAAATTTGATTGAAAATGCCCCATTTAACAAATCAGATGAAATTGTAGTCATATTTGATTTGAAACGCGACAATGAACAAAATCCTGATGAGATTTTAGCCAAATTTGATTGGAAATGCGCCAATGAACTAAACTCAAGTGAAATTTTAGTCAAATTTGATTGGAAACAGGCCAATGAACAAAACTCACGTGAAATTTTAGTTAAATTTGATTGGAAACACGCCAATGAACAAAATCCAAGTGAAATTTTAGTCAAATTTGATTGGAAGAGAAGCAATGATCAAAATTGAGATAAAGTTTTACTCAAATTTGATTGGAAACGTGCCATCTAATAAAACTCAGATGAAATTGTAGTCATATTTGATTTGAAGCGCGATAATGAACGAAATCCAGACAAAATTTTAGTCAAATTTGATTGGACACGCACCAATGGACAAAACTCAAGTGAAATTTTAGTCAAATTTGATTGGAAACGGGCCAATGAAAAAAATCCAAATGAAATTTTAGTCAATTTTGATTAGAAACACGCCAATAAATCAAATTCAAGTGAAATTTTAGTCAAATTGGATTGGAAACGAGCCAATGAACAAAACCCAGATGAAATTTTAGTTAAATTTGATTGGAAATGCGCCAATGAACCAAACTAAAGTGAAATTTTAGTCAAATTTAATTAGAAATACGCCATTGAACAAAACCCAGGTGAAATTTTAATCAAAATTCATTGGAAGGGTACCAATGATCAAAATCCAGATGAAATTTTACTCAAATTTGATTGAAAAGGCGCCATCTAAAATAATTCAGATGAAATTGTTATCATATTTGATTTGAAGCGCGAAAATGAACAAAATCCAGAAGAAATTTTAGCCAAATTTGATTGGAAACGCGCCAATGAATCAAACTGAAGTGAAATTTTAGTCAAATTTGATTGGAAACACGTTAATGAAGAAAACCCAGGTGCAATTTTTGTCAACTTTGATTGGAAATGCGCCAATGAACTAAACCAATGTGAAATTTAGTCAAATTTGATTGGAAGCGCACCAATGAACAAAATCTGGACAAAATTTTGGTCAAATTTGATTGGAAACGCGCCAATGAACAAAATCCAGGTAAATTTTTTCTCAAATTTGATTGGAAACGTACCAATGAATCAAAATCAAGTGAAATTTTAGTCAAATTTGATTGGAAGCGCACCAATGAACAAAATTCATATGAAATTTTAGTCAAATTTGATTGGAAATGCGCCAATGAACCAAACTCATGTGAAATTTTAGTCAAATTTGATTTGAAAGACGCCAATGAACTTAACCAACGTGAAATTTTAGACAAATTTGATTGGAAACATGTCAATGAACCATACTCAAGTAAAATTTTAGACAAATTTGATTGGAACGAGCCACACAACAAAATTCAGGTGAAATTTTAGTCAAATTTGACTTGAAACGTGCCAATGAACTAAATCCAAGAGAAATATTGGCCAAATTTGAATGGAAGAGCCCCAATAATCAAAATCCAGATGAAATTTTACTCAAATTCGATTGAAAATGTGCCATTTAACAAAACTTAGATGAAATTATAGTCATATTTGGCGTGAAGTGCAACAATGAACAAAATTCAGATGAAATTTTAGTCAAATTTGATTGGAAACCTGTCAATAAACCAAACTCAAGTGAAATTTTAGTCAAATTTGATTGGAAATGCAGTAATGAACAAAACCAACGTGAAATTTTTTTCAAATTTGATTGGATGCGCACTAATGAACAAAATTTAGACAAAATTTTAGTCAAATTTGATTGGAAATGCGCCAATGAACCAAACTCAAGTGAAATTTTAGTCAAATTTTATTGAAAACGCGGCAATAAACCAAATTCAAGTGAAATTTTAGTCAAATTTGATTGGAAACACGCCAATGAACAAAATCTAGGTGAAATTTTAGTCAAAATTTGATTGGAAGCGTGCCAATGAACTAAACCGATGTGAAATTTTAATTAAATTTGATTGGAAGCGCACCAATGAGCAAAATCCAGACGAAATTTTAGTCAAATTTAATTGGAAACGCGCCAATGAACCAAACACAAGTGAAATTTCAATCAAATTTGATTGGAAACGCGCCAATGAACAAAATTCAGGTGAAATTTTTGTCAAATTCGATTGGAAACATGCTAATGAATGAAACTCAAGAGAAATTTTAGTCAAATTTGATTAGAAACACGTCAACGAATGAAATCTGGGTGAAATTTTAGTCAAATTTGATTGGAAACGCGCCAATGAACCAAATGCTAGTGAATTTTTTTGTCAAATTTGATTGGAAACACACCATTGAACAAAATCCCATGGAAATTTTAGTCAAATATGATTGAAAACAAGCCATTTAACAAAACTTAGATTAAATTGTGGTCATATATGATTTGAACTACGATAATGAACAAAATTCAGATGAAATTTTTGTCAAATTCGAATGGAAACGCACCAATGAACCAAATTTGAGTGAAATTGTAGTCAAATTTGATTGAAAACACGCTAATGAAAAAAATCAGGTGAAATTTTAGTCAAATTTGATTGGAAACGCTCCAATGAACTAAACCAATGTGAAATTTTAGTCAAATTTGACTAAAAACGCTCCAATGAACAAAACCTAAATGAAATTTTAGTTAAATTTGATTGGAATCGCGCCAATTAACCAAACTTAAGTGAAATTTTAGTCAAATTTAATTGGAAATACGCCACTGGACAAAACCCAGGCAAAATTTTAGTCAAATTTGATTGGAAGGGCACCAATGATCAAAATCCAGATGAAAGTTTACTCAAATTTGATTGAAAATGCGCCATCTAATAAAACAAAGATGAAATTGTTGTCATATTTGATTTGAAGCGCGAAAATGAACAAAATCCAGAAGATATTTTAGTCAAATTTGATTGGAAACGCACCAATGAACCAAACTCAAGTGAAATTTTAGTCAAATTTGATTGGAAACACGCTAATGAAACAAATCCAGGTGCAATTTTAATCAAATTTGATTGGAAACGTGCCAATGAACGAAGCAAATGTGAAATTTTAGTCTAATTCGATTGGAAGCGCAGTAATGAACAATATAAAGACGTAATTTTAGTCAAATTTGATTGAAAATGCACCAATGAACCAAACTTAAGTGAAATTATAGTCAAATTTGATTGGAAACACACATATGGAAAAATTCAGGTGAAATTTTAGTCAAATTTGATTGGAAATGCGCCAAAGAGCCAAACCCATGTGAAATTTTAGTCAAAATTGACAGGAAATGCACCAATGAACTAAACCAATGGGAAATTTTAGTCAAATTTGATTGAAAACACGCTACTGAACAAAACTCAGGTGAATTTTAAGTTAAATTTGATTGGTAGAGCACCATTGATCAAAATTCAGATGAAATTTTACTTAAATTTCATTGAAAATGCACAATTTAACAAAACTTTGATGAAATTATAGTCATATTTGATTTGAAGCACGAAAATGTACAATATCCAGGCGATATTTTAGTCAAATTTGATTGGAAACGCGCGAATGAACCAAACTCAAGTGAAATTTTAGTCAAATTTGATTGAAAACACACCAATGAACAAAATTCAGGTGAAATTTTAGTCAAATTTGGTTGGAAATGCGCCAATGAACTAAACCAATGTGAAATTTTAGTCAAATTTGATTGGAAGCGCACCAATGAACAAAATCCTGACGAAAATTTTGTCAAATTTGATTGGAAAAGCACCAATGACCCAAACTCAAGTTAAATTTTAGTCAAATTTGATTGAAAACACGCCAATAAGAAAAACTCAGGTGAAATTTTAGTCAAATTTGAATGAAAACGCGTCAATAAACTAAACTCAGGTGAAATTTTAGTTAAATTTGATTGGAAACCCGCCGATGAACGAAACGCAGATGATATTTTAGTCAAATTTGACTGGAAACCCCCTAATGAACAAAATCAAGTCTCAATTTGAGTAAAATTTTATTGGAAAGGCGCCAATAAACTAAACCATTGTGAATTTTTAGTTAACTTTGATTGGAAACCTGTCGATGAACAGAGCCCAGATGAAATGTTAAACAAATTTTATTGGAAATGCGTCAATGAACCAAACTCAGGTAAAATTTTAGTCAAATTGGAAAAGATACACGCCAAATACCAAAATTCAGGTGAAATTTTAGTCAAATTTAATTGGAATACGCCAGTGAACTAAACCCATGTGAAATTATAGTCAAATTTGATTGCAAGCGCACCAATGAGCAAAATTCAGATGAAATTTTACTCAAATTTGATAAAAAAAAAGCACCATTTAACAAAACTCAGAAAAAATTATGGTCGTATTTGATTTTGAAGTGCGACAATTAGCAAAATTCAGACGAAATTTTAGTTAAACTTGATTGGAAACACATCTCAAGTGAAATTTTAGTCAAAATTGATTGGAAACGCGCCAATGAACCAAACTCAAGTGAAATTTTAGTCAAATTTAATTGGAAACATGCCAATGAACAAAACTCAGGTGAGATTTTAATCAAATTTGATTGGAAACGCTCCAACGAACCAAACTCAAGTGAAATTTTGGCCAAAATTTGATTGGCAACACGCCAATGAACAAAAGTCAGGTGAAATTTTAGTCAAATTTGACTGTAAACGCGCCAGTGAACTAAAATCTTGTGAAATTTTAGTCAAATTTGGTTGGAGGAGCACCAATGATCAAAATCCAGATGAAACTTTACTCAAATTTGATTGAAAATGCGCCATTTAACAAAATTCATATGAAATTGTCGTCATATTTGATTTGAAGCGCGACAGTGAACAAAATCCAGAAGAAATTTTAGTCAAATTTGATTGGACACGCGCCAATGAACAAAATTCAGGTGAAATTTTAGTCAAATTTGATTGAAAACGTCCCAATGAACAAAATCAAGGTGAAATTTTAGTCAAATTTGATTTGAACGCGCCAACGAATAAAACTCAAGTGAAATTTTAATCATATTTATTGGAAACACGCCAATGAACAAAATTCAGGTGAAATTTTAGTCAAATCTGATTAGAAACGTGCGATTGAACCAAACTCAAGCGAAATTTTGGTCAAATTTGATTGGAAATATGCCACTGAGCAAAACACGGTGAAATTATAGTCAAATTTAATTGGAAACGCACCAATGAACAAAATTCTGATAATTTTTTCTCCAAATTTGATTGAAAATGTGCCACTTAACCAAACTCAGATGAGATTGTTGTCATATTTTACTCGAAGCGGGACAATGAACAAATCCAGATGAAATTTTAGTCAAATATGATTGGAAACGTGCCAATGAACCATACTCAAGTGAAATTTTAGTCAAATTTGATTGAAAACATGCCAACGAACAAAATCAAGGTGATATTTTAGTCAAATTTGATTGAAAACACGCCAATGAAAAAAAATTAGGTGAAATTTTAGTCCAATTTGATTGGAAACGCGCTAATGAATGAAACTCAAGTAAAATTTTAGTCAAATTTGATTAGTAACGGCCAATGAACTAAATCCAGAAGAAATTTTAGTCAAATTTGATTGGAAACGCGTCAACGAACAATACTCAAGTGAAATTTCAGTCAAATTTGATTGGAAACGTGCCAAACAATAAATTTAAGCGAAATTTTAGTCAAATTTGACTAGAAACGCGCCATTGAGTTAAACCCAAGCGAAATTTTAGTGAAATTTGATTGGAAGAGCACCAATGATCAAAATCTCGATAAAATTTAACTCAAATTTGATTGAAAACGTGCCATTTAACAAAACTCAGATGAAATTTTAGTCAAATTTGATTGGAAACCTGTCAATAAACCAAACTCAAATGAAATTTTAGTCAAATTTGATTGGAAATGCGGTAATGAACAAAACCAACGTGAAATTTTAGTCAAATTTGATTGGACATGCACTAATGAACAAAATTTAGACAAAATCTTAGTCAAATTTGATTGGAAATGCGCCAATGAACCAAACTCAAGTGAAATTTTAGTCAAATTTTATTGAAAACGCGGCAATAAACCAAATTCGAGTGAAATTTTAGTCAAATTTGATTGGATATGCACTAATGAACAAAATTTAGACAAAATCTTAGTCAAATTTGATTGGAAATGCGCCAATGAACCAAACTCAAGTGAAATTTTAGTCAAATTTTATTGAAAACGCGGCAATAAACCAAATTCGAGTGAAATTTTAGTCAAATTTGATTGGAAACACGCCAATAAACAAAATCTAGGCGAATTTTAGTCAAAGTTTGATTGGAAGCATGCCAATGAACTAAACCAATGTGAAATTTTAATTAAATTTAATTGGATGCGCACCAATGAGCAAAATCCAGACGAAATTTTAGTCAAATTTAATTGGAGACGCGCTAATAAACCAAACACAAGTGAAATTTTAGTCAAATTTGATTGGAAACGCGCCAATGAACAAAACTCAGGTGAAATTTCTATCAAATTTGATTAGAAACACGTCAACGAATGAAACCCGGGTGAAATTTTAGTCAAATTTGATTGGAAACGCGTCAATGAACCAAATGCTAGTGAATTTTTTTGTCAAATTTGATTGGAAACACACCACTGAACAAAATCCCGTTGAAATTTTAGTCAAATTTGATAGAAAACGAGCCATTTAACAAAACTCAGATTAAATTGTGGTCATATATGATTTGAACTGCGATAATGAACAAAATTCAGATGAAATTTTTGTCAAATTCGAATGGAAACGCGCCAATGAACCAAATTCAAGTGAAATTGTAGTCAAATTTGATTCAAACAAGCTAATGAAAAAAATTCAGGTGAAATTTTAGTCAAATTTGATTGGAAACGCCCCAATGAACTAAACCAATGTGAAATTTTAGTCAAATTTGACAAAAAACGCGCCAATGAACAAAACCCAAATGAAATTTTAGTTAAATTTGATTGGAATCGCGCCAATGAACCAAACTTAAGTGAAATTTTAGTCAAATTTAATTGGAAATACGCCACTGAACAAAACCCAAGCGAAATTTTAGTCAAATTTGATTGGAAGGGCACCAATGATTAAAATTCAAATGAAATTTTACTCAAATTTGATTGAAAATGCGCCATCTAATAAAACAAAGATGAAATTGTTGTCATATTTGATTTGAAGCGCGGAAATGAACAAAATCTAGAAGATATTTTAGTCAAATTTGATTGGAAACGCACCAATGAACCAAACTCAAGTGAAATTTTAGCCAAATTTGATTGGAAACACGCTAATGAAAAAAATCCAGGTGCAATTTTAATCAAATTTGATTGGAGACGCGCCAATGAACGAAATCAATGTGAAATTTTAGTCTAATTCGATTGGAAGCGCATCAATGAACAAAATAAAGACGTAATTTTAGTCAAATTAGATTGAAAATGCACCAATGAACAAAACTTAAGTGAAATTATAGTCAAG
The DNA here is from genome assembly GCF_002742605.1 of Olea europaea var. sylvestris. Taxonomy (NCBI): domain Eukaryota; kingdom Viridiplantae; phylum Streptophyta; class Magnoliopsida; order Lamiales; family Oleaceae; genus Olea; species Olea europaea. The sequence continues at coordinate 81,675 of NW_019228897.1, forward strand.
TTTGATTGGAAACATACCTATGGAAAAATTCAAATGAAATTTTAGTCAAATTTGATTGGAAATGCGCCAAAGAACCAAACCCATGTGAAATTTTAGTCAAAGTTGGCTGGAAATGCACCAATGAACTAAACCAATGGGAAATTTTAGTCAAATTTGACTGAAAACGCACCAATGAACTAAACCCAAGTGAAATTTTAGTCAAATTTGATTGGAAGAGCACCAATGATCAAAATCCAGATGAAATTTTACCCAAATTTGATTGAAAATGCACCATTTAACATAACTCAAATGAAATTATAGTCATATTTTATTTGAAGTACAACTATGAACAAAATTCAGACGAAATTTTAGTCAAATTTTATTGGAAACGGGCGAATGAACCAAACTCAAGTGAAATTTTGGTCAAATTTGATTGGAAACGCGCCAATGAACGAAATTCAGGTGAAATTTTAGTCAAATTTGATTGGAAATGTGCCAATGAACTAAACCAATGAAAAATTTTAGTCAAATTTGATTGGAAACGCACCAAAGAACCAAATTCAAGAAAAATTTTAGTCTAATTTGATTGGAAACACGCCAATAAACAAAATCCAAGCGAAATTTTAGTCAAATTTGATTGGAAATGTGCCAATAAACTAAACCAATGTGAAATTTTAATCAAATTTGATTGGAAGCGCACCAATGAGCAAAATCCAGACGAAATTTTAGTAAATTTAATTGGAAATGCGACAGTGAACCAAACTCAAGTGAAATTTTAATCAAATTTGATTGGAAACGCGCCAATGAACAAAACTCAGGTGAAATTTTAGTAAAATTTGATTGGAAACGCACCAATGAATCAAACTCAAGTGAAATTTTAGTCAAATTTGATTGGAAACGTACCAATAAACCAAACTCAAGTGAAATTTTAGTCAAATTTGATTGGAAACGTGCCAATGAACCAAACTCTGGTGAAATGTTTGTCAAATTTGATTGGAAACTTGCCACTGAACAAAAGCCAGGTGAAACTTTAGCCAAATTTGATTGGAAGAGCACCAATGACCAAAATTCAAATGAAATTTTACTCAAATTTGATTAAAAATGCCCCATTTAACAAAATTCCGATGAAATTGTGGTCATATTTGATTTGAAGTGCGATAATGAACAAAATTCAGATAAAATTTTAGTCAAATTCGAATGAAAACGCGCTAATGAACCAAATTCAAGTGGAACTTTAGTCAAATTTGATTGAAACATGCCAATGAAAAAAACCAGGTAAAATTTTAGTCAAAATTGATTGGAAACGTGCCAATGAGCAAAACTCAAGTGAAATTTAGTTAAATTTGATTGGAAACGTTCTAATGAACTAAAGTCAAGTGAAATTTTAGTCAAATTTAATTGGAAATGCGCTACTGAACAAAATTCAGATGAAATTTTAGTCAAATTTGATTGGAAGAGCACCAATGATTAAAATTCAGATGAAATTTTACTCAAATTTGATTGAAAACGTGCCATCTAATAAAACTCAGATGAAATTACTATCATATTTGATTTGAAGCACGAAAATGAACAAAATCCAGAGGAGATTTTAGTCAAATTTGATTGGAAACACGCCAATGAACCAAACTCAAGTGAAATTTTAGTCAAATTTGATTGGAAACAGACCAATGAACAAAACCTAAGTGAAATTTTAGTAAAATTTGATTGGAAAAACGCCAATGAACAGAATTCGGGTGAAATTTTAGTCAAATTTGATTGGAGACACGCCAATGAACTAAACCAATGAGAAATTTTAGTCAAATTTGATTGAAAATTCGCCAATTAGTCAAATTTGATTGGAAACGAGTCAATGAACCAAACTCAAGTGAAATTTTAGTCAAATTTGAATGGAAACGTGCCAATGAACAAAATTCAGGTGAAATTTTAGTCAATACGCGGCAATGAACTAAACCAATGGGGAATTTTAGTCAAATTTGATTGGAAACGAGCCAATAAACAAAACTCAAGTGAAATTTTAGTCTAATTTGATTGGAAACACGCCAATGAATCAAACTCAAGTGAAATATTAGTAAAATTTTATTGGAAACATGCCGATGAAAAAATTCAGAGTAACTTTTAGTGCAATTTGATTGGAAATGCGTCAATGAACCATACTCAAGTGAAATTTTAGTCAAATTTGACTGGAAACACGTAAAAAACTAAACCCAATTGAAATTTTAGTCAAATTTGATTGAAAACGCGCCAATGAACTAAACCCAATTGAAATTTTAGTCAAATTTGATTGGAAGAGTACAAATGATCAAAATCCAGGTGAAATTTTACTCAAATTTGATTGAAAACGTGCCATTTCAAAAAACTCAAATGAAATTGTAGTCATATTTGATTTGAAGTGTGATAATGAACAAAATCCAGACGAAATTTTAGTCAAATTTGATTGAAAATGCGCCAATGAACCAAACTCAAGTGAGATTTTAGTGAAATTTGATTGGAAACGCACCAATGAATTAAATTTAGTCGAAATTTTAGTCAAATTAGATTAGAAATGTGACAATAAACTAAGTCAATGTGAAATTTTAGTCAAATTTGACTGGAAGAGCATCATGGAACAAAATTCAGATAAAATTTTAGTCAAATTTGATTGGAAACGTGTTAATACACCAAATTCAAGTGAAATTTTAGTTTAATTTGATTGGAAACACGCCAATGAACAAGATCCAAGCGAAAATTTAATCAAATATGATTGGAAATGTGCCAATGAACTGAACTAATGTGAAATTTCATTCAAATTTGATTGGAAGCGCACCAAGGAGCAAAATTCAGACGAAATTTTAGTTAAATTTAATTGGAAACGTGCGAATGAACCAAACTCCAGTGAAATTTTAGTCAAATTTGATTGGAAACGCGCCAATAAACAAAACTAAGGTGACATTTCAGTCAAATTGATTGAAAACAAGCCAATGAACAAAATCCAGGTGAAATTTTAGTCAAATTTGATTGGAAACGCGCCAATGAACGAAATCAATGTGAAATTTTAGTCTAATTCGATTGGAAGCGCATCAATGAACAAAATAAAGACGTAATTTTAGTCAAATTTGATTGAAAATGCACCAATGAACCAAACTTAAATGAAATTATAGTCAAGTTTGATTGGAAACATACCTATGGAAAAATTCAAGTGAAATTTTAGTCAAATTTGATTGGAAATGCGTCAAAGAACAAAACCCATGTGAAATTTTAGTCAAAGTTGGCTGGAAATGCACCAATGAACTAAACCAATGGGAAATTTTAGTCAAATTTGACTGAAAACGCACCAATGAACTAAACCCAAGTGAAATTTTAGTCAAATTTGATTGGAAGAGCACCAATGATCAAAATCCAGATGAAATTTTACCCAAATTTGATTAAAAATGCACCACTTAACATAACTCAAATGAAATTATAGTCATATTACATTTGAAGTACAACAATGAACAAAATTCAGACGAAATTTTAGTCAAATTAGATTGGAAACGGGCGAATGAACCAAACTCAAGTGAAATTTTGGAAACGGGCGAATGAACCAAACTCAAGTGAAATTTTGGTCAAATTTGATTGGAAACGCGCCAATGAACGAAATTCAGGTGAAATTTTAGTCAAATTTGATTGGAAATGTGCCAATGAACTAAACCAATGTAAAATTTTAGTCAAATTTGATTGGAAACGAACCAATGAACCAAATTCAAGAAAAATTTTAGTCTAATTTGACTGGAAACACGCCAATAAACAAAATCCAGGCGAAATTTTAGTCAAATTTGATTGGAAATGTGCCAATAAACTAAACCAATGTGAAATTTTAATCAAATTTGATTGGAAGTGCACCAATGAGCAAAATCTAGACGAAATTTTAGTAAATTTAATTGGAAACGCTATAGTGAACCAAACTCAAGTGAAATTTTAATCAAATTTGATTGGAAACGCGCCAATGAACAAAACTCAGATGAAATTTTAGTAAAATTTGATTGGAAACGCACTAATGAATCAAACTGAAGTGAAATTTTAGTTAAATTTGATTGGAAACGTACCAATAAACCAAACTCAGGTGAAATTTTAGTCTAATTTGATTGGAAACACGACAATGAACAAAATCTAGGCGAAATTTTAGTCAAATTTGATTGGAAACATGCTAATGAACTAAACTAATGTGAAATTTTAATCAAATTTGATTGGAAGCACACAAATGAGCAAAATCTAGACGAAATTTTAGTCAAATTTAATTGGAAAGGCGCCAATGAACCAAACTCAGGTGAAATTTTAGTCAAAGTTGATTGGAAGCGCACCATGGACCAAAATTCAGACAAAATTTTAGTCAAATTTGATTGGAAACGTGCCAATAACCAAACTCAGGTGAAATTTTAGTCTAATTTGATTGGAAACATGCCAATGAATCAAACTCAAGTGAAATTTTAGTAAAATTTGATTGGACACATGCTATTGAACAAAATTCAGAATAAATTTTAGTGATATTTGATTGGAAACGCGTCAATGAACCATACTCAAGTGAAATTTTAGTCAAATTTGACTGGAAACACGCGAAAAACTAAACCCATTTGAAATTTTAGTCAAATTTGATTGGAAACGCGCCAATGAACTAAACCCAATTGAAATTTTAGTCAAATTTGATTGGAAGAGTACAAATGATCAAAACCCAGGTGAAGTTTCAGTCAAATTGATTGAAAACAAGCCAATGAACAAAATTCAGGTGAAATTTTAGTCAAATTTGATTGGAAACGCGCCAACGAATCAAACTCAAGCGAAATTTAAGTCAAATTTGATTGGAAACGCCCCAATGAGAAAAGTTCAGAATAAATATTAGTGAGATTTGATTGGAAACGCGTCAATGAACCATACTCAACTGAAATATTAGTCAAATTTGATTGGAACGTGCCAAACAACAAAATTCAGGTGAAATTTTAATCAAATTTGATTGGAAACGCGCCAATGAACCATACTCAACTGAAATATTAGTCAAATTTGATTGGAACGTGCCAAACAACAAAATTCAGGTGAAATTTTAATCAAATTTGACTGAAAATGCGCCAATGAACTAAACCCAATTGAAATTTTAGTCAAATTTGATTGGAAGAGCACCATTGATCAAAATCCAGATGAAATTTTACTCAAATCTGATTGAAAACGCTCCATTTAACAAAACTCAGATGAAATTGTAGTCATATTTGATTTGAAGTGCGACAATGAACAATAGCCAGACGAAATTTTAGTCAAATTTTATTGGAAACGCGAGAATGAACCAAACTCAAGGGAAATTTTAGTTAAATTTGATTGGAAACGCGCCAATGAACAAAATCCACGTGAAATTTAGTCAAATTTGATTGGAAATGGGCCAACGAACTAAACCAATGTGAAATTTTGGTAAAATTTGACTGGAAGCACACCAATGAATGAATTTCAGACGAAATTTTAGTAAAATTTGATTGGAAACGCTCAATGAACAAAACTCAAGTGAAATTTTAGTTAAATTTGATTGGAAACGCACTAATAAACTAAACTCAAGTGAAATTTTAGTCTAATTTGATTGGAAACACGACAATGAACAAAATCTAGGCGAAATTTTAGTCAAATTTGATTGGAAACGTGCCAATAAACCAAACTCAGGTGAAATTTTAGTCTAATTTGATTGGAAACACGACAATGAACAAAATCTAGGCGAAATTTTAGTCAAATTTGATTGGAAACATGCTAATGAACTAAACTAATGTGAAATTTTAATCAAATTTGATTGGAAGCGCACAAATGAGCAAAATCCAGACGAAATTTTAGTCAAATTTAATTGGAAAGGCGCCAATGAACCAAACTCAGGTGAAATTTTAGTCAAAGTTTATTGGAAGCGCACCATGGACCAAAATTCAGACAAAATTTTAGTCAAATTTGATTGGAAACGTGCCAATAAACCAAACTCAGGTGAAATTTTAGTCTAATTTGATTGGAAACATGCCAATGAATCAAACTCAAGTGAAATTTTAGTAAAATTTGATTGGACACCTGCTAATGAACAAAATTCAGAATAAATTTTAGTGAAATTTGATTGGAAACGCGTCAATGAACCATACTCAAGTGAAATTTTAGTCAAATTTGACTGGAAACACGCGAAAAACTAAACCCACTTGAAATTTTAGTCAAATTTGATTGGAAACGCGCCAATGATCTAAACCCAATTGAAAGTTTAGTCAAATTTGATTGGAAGAGTACAAATGATCAAAATCCAGGTGAAGTTTTACTCAAATTTGATTGAAAACGTGCCATTTCAAAAAACTCAAATGAAATTGTAGTCATATTTGATTTGAAGTGTGACAATGAACAAAATCCAGACGAAATTTTAGTCAAATTTGATTGAAAATGCGCCAATGAACCAAACTCAAGTGAAAATTTAGTGAAATTTGATTGGAAACGCACCAATGAATTAAATTCAATTGAAATTTTAGTCAAATTAGATTAGAAATGTGATAATAAACTAAGCCAATGTGAAATTCTAGTCAAATTTGACTGGAAGCGCATCATGGAACAAAATTTAGATGAAATTTTAGTCAAATTTGATTGAAAACGTGTTAATACACCAAACTCAAGTGAAATTTTAGTCTAATTTGATTGGAAACACGCTAATGAACAAAATCCAGGCGAAAATTTAGTTAAATATGATTGGAAACGTGCCAATGAATTGAACTAATGTGAAATTTCATTCGAATTTGATTGGAAGCGCACCAAGGAGCAAAATCCAGACGAAATTTTAGTTAAATTTAATTGGAAACGTGCGAATGAACCAAACTCCAGTGAAATTTTAGTCAAATTTGATTGGAAACGCGCCAATAAACAAAACTAAGGTGAAATTTCAGTCAAATTGATTGAAAACAAGCCAATGAACAAAATCCAGGTGAAATTTTAGTCAAATTTGATTGGAAACGCTCCAATGAATCAAACTCAAGCGAAATTTAAGTCAAATTTGATTAGAAACGCCCCAATGAGAAAAGTTCAGAATAAATATTAGTGAGATTTGATTGGAAACGCGTCAATGAACCATACTCAACTGAAATATTAGTCAAATTTGATTGGAACGTGCCAAACAACAAAATTCAGGTGAAATTTTAATCAAATTTGACTGAAAATGCGCCAATGAACTAAACCCAATTGAAATTTTAGTCAAATTTGATTGGAAGAGCACCATTGATCAAAATTCAGATGAAATTTTACTCAAATCTGATTGAAAACGCGCCATTTAACAAAACTCAGATGAAATTGTAGTCATATTTGATTTGAAGTGCGACAATGAACAATAGCCAAACGAAATTTTAGTCAAATTTGATTGGAAACGCGAGAATGAACTAAACTCAAGTGAAATTTTAGTTAAATTTGATTGGAAACGCGCCAATGAACAAAATCCACGTGAAATTTTAGTCAAATTTGATTGGAAATGGGCCAATGAACTACACCAATGTGAAATTTTGGTAAAATTTGATTGGAAGCACACCAATGAATAAATTTCAGATGAAATTTTAGTCAAATTTCAATGGAAACGCTCAATGAACAAAATTCAAGTGAAATTTTAGTTAAATTTGATTGGAAACGCACCAATATACCAAACTCAAGTGAAATTTTAGCCTAATTTGATCGGAAACACGACAATGAACAAAATCTAGGCAAAATTTTTGACAAATTTGATTGGAGACATGCTAATGAACTAAACTAATGTGAAATTTTAATCAAATTTGATTGGAAGCGCACAAATGAGCAAAATCCATACGAAATTTTAGTCAAATTTAATTGGAAACGTGCCAATGAACCAAACTCAGGTGAAATTTTAGTCAAAGTTGATTGGAAGCGCACCATGGAACAAAATTCAGACAAAATTTTAGTCAAATTTGATTGGAGACGTGCCAATAAACCAAACTCAGGTGAAATTTTAGTCTAATTTGATTGGAAACACGCCAATGAACAAAATTCAGGCGAAAATTTAGTCAAATATGATTGGAAATGTACCAATGAACTAAACTAATGTGAAATTTTATTCAAATTTGATTGGAAGCACACCAAGAAGCAATATCCAAACTAAATTTTAGTTAAATTTAATTGGAAACGTGCCAATGAACCAAACTCCAGTGAAATTTTAGTCAAAATTTGATTGGAAACAAGCTAAAGAACAAAATCCAGGTGAAATTTTAGTCAAATTTGATTGGAAACGTGCCAATGAATCAAACTCAAGTGAAATTTAAGTCAAATTTGATTGGAAACGTCCCAATGAGAAAAGTTCAGAATAAATATTAGTTAGATTTGATTGGAAACGCGTCAATGAACCATACTCAACTGAAATATTAGTCAAATTTGATTGGAACGTGCCAAACAACAAAATTCAGGTGAAATTTTAATCTAATTTGACCGAAAATGAGCCAATGAAATAAACCCAATTTAAATTTTAGTCAAATTTGATTGGAAGAGCACCAATGATCAAAATCCAGATGAAATTTTACTCAAATCTGATTGAAAATGCGCCATTTTACAAAACTCAGATGAAATTGTAGTCATATTTGATTTGACGTGCGACAATGAACAAAATTCAGACGAAATTTTAGTCAAATTTGATTGGAATCGCGAGAACGAACAAAACTCAAGTAAAATTTTAGTCAAATTTCATTGGAGACACGCCAATGAACAAAATCCAGGTGAAATTTTAGTCAAATATGATTGGAAATGGGCCAATGAACTAAACTAATGTCAAATTTTAGTCAAATTTGATTGGAAGCACACCAATGACAAAAATTCAGACGAAATTTTAGTCAAATTTGATTGGAAGCGAGCCAATGAAATAAACTCAAGTGAAATTTTAGTCAAATTAGATTGGAAACGCGCCAATAAACCAAACTCAAGTGAAATTTTAGTCTAATTAGATTGAAAACACGCCAATGAACAAAATCCAGACCAAATTTTAGTTAAATTTGATTGGAAACATGCAAATGAACTAAACCAACATGAAATTTTAATCAAATTTGGTTGGAAGCTCACCAAGGAGCAAAATTCAGATGAAATTTTAGTCAAATTTAATAGGAAATGTGCCAATGAACCAAACTCAAGTGAAATTTTAGTCAAATTTGACTGAAAATGTGCCATTGAACTAAACCAATGTGAAATTTTATTCAGATTTGATTGAAAGCGCACCAAAGAGCAAAACCCAGACGAAATTTTAGTCAAATTTAATTGGAAATGCGCAATGAACTTACCTCAAGTAAAACTTTAGTCAAATTCGATCAGAAATGCGCTAATAAACCAAACTCAAGTGAAATTTTAGTCTAATTTGATTAGAAACACGACAATGAACAAAATCCAGGCGAAATTTTAGTCAAATTTGATTGGAAACATGCCAATGAACTAAACTAATGTGAAATTTTAATCAAATTTGATTGGAAGCGCACCAAGGAGCAAAATTTAGACGAAATTTTAGTCAAGTTTAATTGGAAATGCGCAATGAACTTACCTCAAGTAAAACTTTAGTCAAATTCGATCAGAAATGCGCTAATAAACCAAACTCAAGTGAAATTTTAGTCTAATTTGATTAGAAACACGACAATGAACAAAATCCAGGCGAAATTTTAGTCAAATTTGATTGGAAACATGCCAATGAACTAAACTAATGTGAAATTTTAATCAAATTTGATTGGAAGCGAACCAAGGAGCAAAATTCAGACGAAATTTTAGTCAAATTTAATTGGAAACGCGCCAATGAACAAAACTCAAGTGAAATTTTAGTCAAATTTGATTGGAAACATGCCAATGAATGAAACCCAAGTGAAATTTTAGTCAAATTTGATTGGAAACACGCTAATGAACCAAACTCTATTGAAATTTGATTGGAAACACACCACTGAACAAAACCAGGTGAAATTTTTGTCAAATTTGATTGGAAGAGCACCAATGACCAAAATCCAAATGAAATTTTACTCAAATTTGATAGAAAACGTGCCATTTAACAAAACTCAGATGAAATTGTGGTCATATTTGATTTGAAGTGCGACAATGAACAAAATTAAGATGAGATTTTAGTCAAATTCCAATGGAAATGCGCCAATGTACCAAATTCAAGTGAAATTTTAGTCAAATTTGATTGGAAACACGCCAATGAAAAAAACAAGGTGAAATTTTAGTCATATTTGATTGGAAACATGCCAAAGAACAAAAACCAAGTGAAATTTTAGTTAAATTTGATTGGAAACGCGCCAATCAAACAAACTCATGTGAAATTTTAGTCAAATTTAATTGGAAATACGCCACTGAACAAAACCCAGGTGAATTTTTTTTCAAATTTGATTGGAAGAGCACCAATGATCAAAATCCAGATGAAATCTTACTCAAATTTGATTGAAAATGCGCCATCTAATAAAACTCAGATGAAATTGTTTTCATATTTGATTTAAAGCGTGAAAATGAACTAAATCCAGAAGCAATTTTAGTCAGATTTGATTGAAAAGGCGCCAATGAACCTCAAGTGAAATTTCTATCAAACTTAATTGGAAACATGCTAATGAACAAAATTCAGGTGCAATTTTTGTCAACTTTGAATGGAAACGCGCCAATCAACTAAATCAATGTGAAATTTTAGTAAAATTTGATTGGAAGCGCACCAATGAACAAAATCCAGACGAAATTTTAGTTAAACTTGATTGGTAACGAGCCAATGAACTAAACTCAAATGAAATTTTAGTCAAATTTGATTGGAAACGCGCCAATGAACAAAATTCAGGTGAAATTTTAATCAAATTTGATTGGAAACGCGCCAATGAACTAAACCAATAGGAAATTTGGGTCAAATTTGATTGGATGAGCGCCAATGAACAAAATTCATACGAAATTTTAGTCAAATTTGATTAGAAACACGCCAATGATCCAAACTCAAGTGAATGTTTTGTCAAATTTGATTGGAAACGCGCCAATTAACACAATCAAGGTGAAATTTTTGTCAAATTTGATTGAAAACGCGCCAATGAACGAAACCAATATGAACGCCAATGAACGAAACCAATGTGAACTTTTAGTCAAATTTGATTGGAAATGCGCCAATGAACCAAACTTAAGTGAAATTTTAGTCAAATTTGTTTGGAAACATACCAATGAAAAAAATTCAGGTGAAATTTTAATCAAATTTGATTGAAAACGCGCCTAAGAACAAAACCCATGTGAAATTTTAGTCAAATTTGATTGGAAATGCACCAATGAACAAAATTCAGATGAAATTTTACCCAAATTTGATTGAAAATGTGCCATTTAACCAAACTCCGATGAGATTGTAGTCATATTTTATTTGAAACGCGACAATGAACAAAATTCAGAAGAAATTTTTGTCAAATTTGACTAGAAATGTGCCAATGAACCAAACTCAAGTGAAATTTTAGTCAAATTTGATTGGAAACACGCCAATGAATAAAACTCAAGTGAAATTTCAGTCAAATTTGATTGGAAATAAGTCAATGAACAAAATTTAGGTGAAATTTTAGTCAAATTTGATTGGAAACGCGCCAATGAATAAAACTCAAGTGAAATTTCAGTCAAATTTGATTGGAAATAAGCCAATGAACAAAATTTAGGTGAAATTTTAGTCAAATTTGATTGGAAACGCGCCAATGAATCAAAGTCAAGTGAAATTTTAGTAAAATTTGATTGGAAACGCGCCAATGAACAAAATCCAAAATAAATTTTAGTCAAATTTGATTGGAAACGCGTCAATGAACCATATTCATGTGAAATTTTAGTCAAATTTGATTGGAACGTGCCAAACAATAAAATTCAGATGAAATTTTAGTCAAATTTGATTGGAAACGCGCCAATGAACTCAACCCAATTGAAATTTTAGTCAAATTTGATTGGAAGAGCACCAATGATAAAAATTCAGATGAGATTTTACTCAAATTTGATTGAAAACGCGCCATTTCAAAAAACTCAAATGAAATTGTAGTCATATTTGATTTGAAGTGCGACAATGAACAAAATTCTGACAAAATTTTAGTCAAATTTGATTGGAAATGCGCCAATGAACCAAACTCAAGTGAGATTTAAGTCAAATATGATTGGAAACCCACCAATGAATTAAACTCAGGTGGAATTTTAGTGAAATTTGATTGGAAATGTGCCAATGAACTAATCCAAGGTGAAATTTTAGTCAAATTTGATTGGAAACGCACCATTGAACAAATTTCAGATGAAATTTTAGTCAAATTTGATTGGAAGCGCGCCACTGAACTAAACTCAAGAGAAATTTTAGTCAAAATTGATTGGAAACGCACCAATAAACCAAACTCAAGTGAAATTTTAGTCAAAATTGATTGGAAACGCACCAATAAACTAAATTCAAGTGAAATTTTAGTCAAATTTGATTGAAAACACGCCAATGAACAAAATCCACATGAAATTTTAATCAAATTTGATTGGAAACGAGCCATTGAACTAAGCTAATGTGAAATTTTACTCAAATTTGATTGGAAGGCACCAAGGAGCAAAATCCAGTCGAAATTTTAGTCAAATTTAATTGGAAACATGCCAATGAACCAAATTCAAGTGAAATTTTAGCCAAATTTGATTGAAAACGCGCCAGTGAACAAAACTAAGGTGAAATTTCAGTCAAATTTGATTGGAAACAAGCCAATGAACAAAATCCAGGTGAAATTTTAGTCAAATTTGATTGGAAACGCGCCAATGAGTCAAACTCAAGTGAAATTTTCGTAAAATTTGATTGTAAACGCGCCAATGAACAAAATTCAAATTAAATTTTAGTGAAATTTGGTTGGAAACGCGTCAATGAACCATACTCAAGTAAAATTTTAGTCTAATTTGGAACGTGCCAAACAACAATATTCAGGTGAAATTTTAGTCAAATTTGACTAGAAACAAGCCAATGAACTAAACCCAAGTGAAATTTTAGTCAAACTTGATTGGAGGAGCACCAATAATCAAAATGTAGATGAAATTTTACTCAAATTTTATTGAAAACATACCATTTAACAAAACTCAGATGAAGTCGTAGTCACATTTTATTTGAAGTGCGACAATGAACAAAACCCAAATGAAATTTTAGTCAAATTTGATTGGAAACGCGCGAATGAACCAAACTCAAGTGAAAGTTTAGTCAAATTTTATTGAAAACGCGCCAATGAACAAAATTCAGGTGAAATTTTAGTCAAATTTGATTGGAAATGTTGCAATGAACTAAACTAACGTGAAATTTTAGTCAAATTTGATTGGAAGCGCATCAATGAACAAATTTCAGATGAAATTTTAGTCAAATTTGATAGGAAACACGCAATGAACTAAACTCAAGTGAAATTTTAGTCAAATTCGATACGAAACAAGCTAATAAACCAAACTCAAGTGAAATTTTAGTCTAATTTGATTGGAAACATGACAATGAACAAAATCCAGGCAAAATTTTAGTCAAATTTGATTGGAAACATGCCAATGAACTAAACTAATGTGAAATTTTACTCAAATTTATTTAGAAGCGCACCAATGAGCAAAATCCTGACGAATGTTTACTCAAATTTGACTGGTAACATGCCAATGAACAAAACTTAGGTGAAATTTTAGTCAAATTTGATTGGAGACGCTCCAGTGAATCAAACTTAAGTGAAATTTTACTCCAATTTGATTGAAAACACGCCAATGAACGAAACCCAATTGAAATTTTAGTCAAATTTGATTGGAGACGCGCCAGTGAACCAAACTCTAGTGAAATTTGATTGGAAACACTCCACTGAACAAAACTCAAGTGAAATTTTAGTCAAATTTGATTGGAAGAGCACCAATGACCGAAATCCAAATGAAATTTTACTCAAATTTGATTGAAAACGCACCATTTAACAAAATTCAGGTGAAATTGTGGTCATGTTTGATTTGAAGTATGACAATGAACAAAATTTAGATGAAACTTTTGTCAAATTCGAATGGAAACGCGCCAATTTACCAAATTCAAGTGAAATTTTAGTCAAATTGATTGGAAACGTGCTGATGAATGAAACAAATATGAAGTTTTAGTCAAATTTGATTGTAAATGCGCCAAAGAACCAAACTTAGGTGAAATTTTAGTCAAATTTGATTAGAAACAGACCAATGAAAAAAATTCAGGTGAAATTTTAATCAAATTTGATTGGAAACGCCCCAAAGAACAAAACTCATGTGAAATTTTAGTCAAATTTGATTGGAAATGCACCAATGAACAAAATTTAGATGACATTTTACCCAAATTTGACTAAAAACGCACCATTTAACCAATCTCAGATGAGATTATATTAATATTTTATTTGAAGAGCGACAATGAAAAAAATTCAGATGAAATTTTTGTCAAATTTGATTGGAAACAAGCCAATGAACCAAACTCAATTAAAATTTTAGTCCAATTTGATTGGAAACACGCCAATGAACAAAAACTCAAGTGAAATTTAAGTCAAATTTGATTGGAAACAAGCTAATGAATAAAATTCAGGTGAAATTTTAATCAAATTTGATTGGAAACGCGCCAATAAACAAAATCCAGAATAAATTTTAGTCAAATTTGATTGGAAACGTGTCAATGAACTATACTCAAGTGAAATTTTAGTCAAATTTGATTGGAACGTGCCAAACAACAAAATTCAGGTGAAATTTTAGCCAAATTTGACTGGAAACGCACCAATGAACTAAACTAAGTGAAATTTTAGTCAAAATTGATTGGAAGACCGTCAATGATCAAAATTCAGATAAAATTTTACTCAAATTTGAATGAAAACACGCCATTTAACAAAACTCAGATGAAATTGTAGTCATATTTTATTTGAAGCCCGACAATTAACAAAATTCTGACGAAATTTTAGTCAAATTTGATTGGAAACGCGCGAATGAACCAAACTCAAGTGAAATTTTAGTCAAATTTGATTGGAAACGCGCCAATGAACAAAATCTAGGTGAAATTTTAGTCAAATTTTATTGGAAATGTGCTAATGACTAAACCAATGAGAAACTTTAGTCAAATTTGATTGAAAATGCGTCAATAAATCAAACTCAAGTGAAATTTTTGTAAAATTTGATTGGAAACGCGCCAATGAACAAAATCCAGAATAAATTTTAGTCTAATTTGATTTAAAACGCGTCAATGAACCATACTCAAGTGAAATTTTAGTCAAATTTGATTGGAATGTGCCAAACAAAAAAATTCAAGTGAAATTTTAGTTAAATTTGACTGGAAACGCGCAAATGAACTAAACCCAAGTGAAATTTTGGTCAAATTTGATTGGAAGATCACTAATGATCAAAATCGAGATGAAATTTTACTCAAATTTGATTTAAAACGCGACATTTAACAAAATTTAGATGAAATTGTAGTCATATTTTATTTGAAGTGCGACAATGAACAAAATTCAGACTAAATTTTAGTCAAATTTGATCGGAAACGCGCGAATGAACGAAACTCAAGTGAAATTTTAGTCAAATTTGATTGAAAACAAACTAATGAACAAAACTTAGGTGAAATTTTAGTCAATTTTGATTGGAAATGAGCCAATAAATCAAATTCATGTGAAATTTTAGTCAAATTTGATTGGAAATACGCCAATGAGCGAAACTCGGATGAAATTTTAGTTAAATTTAATTGGAAACACGATAATGAAACAAACTCAAGTGAAATTTTTGTCAAATTTGACTGAAAACACACCACGGAACAAAACCCAGGTAAAATTTTAGTCAAATTTGATTGGAAGAGCGCCAACGACCAAAATCTAAATGAAATTTTTCTGAAATTTGATTGAAAGTGTGCCATTTAACAAGAATCAGATGAAATTGTGGTCATATTTGATTTGAAGTGCGACAATGAACAAAATTCAGATAAAATTTTAGTCAAGTTCGAATTGAAACACGCCAACGAACCAAATTCAAGTGAAATTTTAGTCAAATTTGATTGGGAACACGTATTTGAAAAAAAAACTAAGCCGAAATTTTAGTCAAATTTGATTGGAAACGTGCCAATGAACTAAACCAATGTAAAATTTTAGTCAAATTTGACTGAAAACACGCCAATGAACAAAACCTAAGTGAAATTTTAGTTAAATTTTATTGGAAATGCGTCATTGAAACTTGAGTGAAATTTTAGTCAAATTTAATTGAAAATGCCCTACTGAACAAAACACAAGTGAACTTTTAGTCAAATTTGTTTGGAAGAGTACAATGGTCAAAATCCAGATGAAATTTCAGTCAAATTAGATTGAAAACGCACTATCTAATAATACTCAAATGAAATCGTTGTCATATTTGATTTGAAGCGCGAAAATGAACAAAATCCGGAAGAAATTTTAGTCAAATTTGATTGAAAACTCGCCAATGAACCAAACTCAAGTGAAATTTCAGTTAAATTTGATTGTAAACACGCCAATGTACAAAGTCCAGGTGTAATTTTTGTCAACTTTGATTGGAAACGCGCCAATGAACTAAGCCAATGTGAAATTTTAGTCAAATTTGATTGGAAGCACACCAATGAAAAAAATCCAGACTAAATTTTAGTCAAATTTGATTGGAAACGAGCCAATGAACCAAACTCAAGTGAAATTTTATTCAAATTTGATTGGAAACGTGCCAATGAACAAAATCCAGGTGAAATTTTAGTCAAATTTGATTGGAAACACGCCAATGAACTAAATCAATGGGAAATTTTAGTCAAATTTCATTGGAAGAGCACCAATGAACAAAATCCATAAATTTTAGTCAAATTTAATTGGAAACACGCAAATGATCCAAACTCAAGTGAAATTTTAGTTAAATTTGATTGAAAACGCGTCAATTACATAATCCCGATGAAATTTTAGTCAAATTTGATTGGAAACGCACCAATGAACGAAACCAATGTGAATTTTAGTCAAATTTGATTGGAAGCGCAACAATCAACAAAATAAAGACGAAATTTTAGTCAAATTTGATTGGAAATGCGCCAATGAACCAAACTTAAGAGAAATTTTAGTCAAATTTGATTGGAAACTCAGCAATGAAAAAAATTTAGGTGAAATTTTTGTCAAATTTGATTGAAAACGCGCCAAAAAACTAAACCAATGTGAAATTTTACTCAAATTTGATTGGAAATGCACCAATGAACAAAATTCAGATGAAATTTTACCCAAATTTGTTTGAAAATGCGCCATTAACTAAACTCAGATTAGATTGTAGCCATATTTTATTTGAAGCGTGACAATGAACAAAATTCAGATGAAATTTTTGTCAAATTTGATTGGAAACACGCCAATGAACAAAACTCAAGTGAAATTTCAGTCAAATTTGATTGAAACAAGCCAATGAATCAAACTCAAGTGAAATTTTAGTAAAATTTGATTGGAAACGCGCTATTGAACAAAATCCAGAATAAATTTTTAGTCAAATTTGATTGGAAATGCGTCAATGAACCATATTTAAGTGAAATCTTAGTCAAATTTGATTGGAACGTGCCAAACAACAAAATTCAGGTGAAATTTTAGTTAAATTTGATTGGAAACGCGCCAATGAACTAAGCCTAAGTGAAATTTTAGTCAAATTTGATTGGAAGAGCACCAATGATCAAAATTCAGATGAAATTTTACTCAAATTTGATTGAAAATGCCCCATTTAACAAAACTCAGATGAAATTGTAGTCATATTTGATTTGAAGTGCGATAATGAACAAAATCCAGACGAAATTTTAGTCAAATTTGATTGGAAATGCGCGAATGAACCAAACTCAAGTGAAATTTTAGTCAAATTTGATTGGAAACGATCCAATGAACAAAATGCAGGTGAAATTTTGGTTAAATTTGATTAGAAAAGTGCCAATGAACAAAATTTAGACGAAATTTTAGTCAAATTTGATTGAAAACGTGCCAATAAACAAAACTCAGGTGAAATTTCAGTCAAATTTAATTGAAAACCCGTCAATGAACTAAATCCATGTGAAATTATAGTCAAATTTGATTAGAAGCGTACCAATGAACAAAATTCAGATGAAATTTTACTCAAATTTGATTGAAAACCCCATTTTACAAAACTAATAAGATATTACAGTCATATTTGATTTGAAGTACCAATGAACAAAATACAGAAGAAATTTTTGTCAAATTTGACTGGAAACGCGCCAATAAACTAAATCTAAGTGATATTTTAGTAAAATTTGATTGGAAGAGCACCAATGATCGAAATTCAGACCAAATTTTACTTAAATTTGATTGAAAACGCGTCATTTAACAAAACTCAGATGAAATTGTAGTCATATTAGGTTTGAGGCGCGATAATGAACTAAATCCAGACGAAATTTTAGTCAAATTTGACTGGAAATGCTCCAATGAACTAAACCCAAGTGAAATTTTAGTCAAATTTGATTGGAAGAGCAGCAATGATCGAAATTCAGTTGCAATTTTGCTCAAATTTGATTGAAAATGTGACATTTAACAAAACTAAGATGAAATTGTGGTCATATTTGATTTGGAGCGCGACAATGAACAAAATTCAGACGAAATTTTAGTCAAATTTGATTGGAAACATGCCAATGAACCAAACTCAAGTAGAATTTTAGTCAAATTTGATTGGAAACGCGTCAATGAACAAAATTTAGGTAAAATTTTAGTCAAATTTGATTTGAAGGCGCCAATGAATCAACCTGAAGGGAAATTTTAGTCAAATTTGATTGGAAACACACTAATGAACGAAACCCAAGTGAAATTTTAGTTAAATTTGATTGGACACACGCCAATGAACCAAACTCAAGTAAAATTTTTGTCAAATTTGATTGGAAACAGGCCACTGAACAAAGTTCAGGTGAAATTTTAGTCAAATTTGATTGAAAGAGCAGCAATGATAAAAAGTCAGATGAAATTTTACTCAAATTTGATTGAAAATGCGCCATTTCAAAAAACTCAAATAAAATTGTAGTCATATTTGATTTGAAGTACGACAATGAACAAAATTCTAACAAAATTTTAGTCAAATTTGATTGGAAACGCGCCAATGAACCAAACTCAAGTGAAATTTAAGTCAAATATGATTGGAAACGCACTAATGAATTAAACTCAAGTGGAATTTTAGTGAAATTTGATTGGAAATGTGCCAATGAACTAAACCAAGGTGAAATTTTAGTCAAATTTGATTGGAAACGCACCATTGAACAAAATTCAGATGAAATTTTAGTCAAATTTGATTGGAATCGCGCCACTGAACTAAACTCAAGTGAAATTTTAGTCAAATTTGATTGAAAACACGCCAATGAACAAAATCCATGCGAAATTTTAATCAAATTTGATTGGAAACGAGCTATTGAACTTAGCTAATGTGAAATTTTATTCAAATTTGATTGGAAGGCACCAAGGAGCAAAATCCAGTCGAAATTTTAGTCAAATTTAATTGGAAACGCGCCGATGAACCAAATTCAAGTGAAATTTTAGTCAAATTTAATTGGAAACGCGCTATTGAACAAAACGAAGGTGAAATTTCAGTCAAATTTGATTGGAAACAATCCAATGAGTCAAACTCAAGTGAAATTTTAGTAAAATTTGATTGTAAACGCGCCAATGAACAAAATTCAAAATAAATTTTAGTGAAATTTGGTTGGAAACGCGTCAATGAACCATACTCAAGTAAAATTTTAGTCTAATTTAATTGGAACGTGCCAAACAACAAAATTCAGGTGAAATTTTAGTCAAATTTGACTAGAAACAAGCCAATGAACTAAACCCAAGTGAAATTTTAGTCAAACTTGATTGGAAGAGCACCAATGATCAAAATGTAGATGAAATTTTTACTCAAATTTGATTGAATACGCTCCATTTAACAAAACTCAGACGAAGTTGAAGTCACATTTTTTTGAAGTGCGACAATGAACAAAATCCAAATGAAATTTTAGTCAAATTTGATTAGAAACGCGCGAATGAACCAAACTCAAGTGAAATTTTGGTCAAATTTTATTGAAAACGCGCCAATGAACAAAATCCAGGTAAAATTTTAGTCAAATTTGATTGGAAATGCGCCAATGAACTAAACCAATGTGAAATTTTAGTTAAATTTGATTGGAAGCGCATTAATGAACAAATTTCAGATGAAATTTTAGTCAAATTTGATAGGAAACACGCAATGCACTAAACTCAAGTGAAATTTTAGTCAAATTTGATAGGAAACAAGCTAATAAACCAAACTCAAGTGAAATTTTAGTCTAATTTGATTGGAAACACGGCAATGAACAAAATTCAGGCGAAATTTTAGTCAAATTTGACTGGAAACATGCCAATGAACTAAACTAATGTGAAATTTTACTCAAATTTGTTTGGAAGCGCACCAATGAGCAAAATCCTGACGAATTTTTACTCAAATTTGACTGGTAACATGCCAATGAACAAAACTTAGGTAAAATTTTAGTCAAATTTGATTAGAGATGCTCCAATGAATCAAACTCAAGTGAAATTTTAGTCAAATTTGATTGAAAACATGCCAATGAATGAAACCCAATTGAAATTTTAGTCAAATTTGATTGGAGACGCGCCGGTGAACCAAACTCTAGTGAAATTTGATTGGAAACACTCCACTGAACAAAACTCAGGTGAAATTTTAGTCAAATTTGATTGGAAGCGCACCAATGACCGAAATCCAAATGAAATTTTACTCAAATTTGATTGAAAACGCGCTATTTAACAAAATTCAGATGAAATTGTGGTCATGTTTGATTTGAAGTACGACAATGAACAAAATTCAGATGAAACTTTTGTCAAATTCGAATGGAAACACACCAATTTACCAAATTCAAGTGAAATTTTAGTCAAATTGATTGGAAACGTGCTGATGAATGAAACCAATGTGAACTTTTAGTCAAATTTGATTGGAAGCGCAGTAATGAACAAAATAAAGATGAAATTTTAGTCAAATTTAATTGGAAATGCGCCAAAGAACCAAACTTAGGTGATATTTTAGTCAAATTTGATTATAAACAGACCAATGAAAAAAATTCAGGTGAAATTTGACTGGAAACGCGCTAATGAACTAAACTAACTGAAATTTTAGTCAAAATTGATTGGAAGAGTGCCAATGATCAAAATTCAGATGAAATTTTACTCAAATTTGAATGAAAACACGCCATTTAACCAAACTCAGATGAAATTGTAGTCATATTTTATTTGAAGTCCGACAATTAACAAAATCCAGACGAAATTTTAGTCAAATTTGATTGGAAATGCACGAATGAACCAAACTCAAGTGAAATTTTAGTCAAATTTGATTCGAAACGTGCCAATGAACAAAATCTAGGTGAAATTTTAGTCAAATTTTATTGGAAATGTGCCAATGAACTAAACAAATGAGAAACTTTAGTCAAATTTGATTGAAAACGCGTCAATAAATCAAACTCAAGTGAAATTTTAGTAAAATTTGATTGGAAACGCGGCAATGAACAAAATCCAGAATAAATTTTAGTCAAATTTGATTTAAAACGCATCAATGAACCATACTCAAGTGAAATTTTAGTCAAATTTGATTGGAAACATGCCAATGAACAAAACCAGGTGAAAATTTAGTCAAATTTGATTGAAAACGTGCCAATGAACTAAACCCATGTGAAATTCTAGTCAAATTTAATTGCGAACGCACTAATGAATAAAATTCAGATGAAATTTTAATCAAATTTGATTGAAAATGCACTATTTAACCGAACTCAGATTAAATTGTAGTCATATTTGATTTGAAGCGCGATAATAAAAAAAATTCAGACGAAATTTTAGTCAAATTTGATTGGAAACGTAACAACGAACCAAACTCAAGTGAAATTTTAGTGAATTTGATTGGAAACACGCCAACGATCAAAATACAGGTAAAATTATAGTCAAATTTGATTGGAAACATGTCAATGGAGAAAACCTAGGTGTAAATTTAGTTAAATTTGATTGGAAACGCACCGATGAACAAAATCCAGACGAAATTTTACACAAATTTGATTGAAAACACGCTATTTAACAGAACTCAGATTGAATTGTAGTCATATTTGATTTGAACCGTGACAATTAACAAAATTCAGACGAAATTTTAGTCAAATTTGATTGGAAACGCAGCAATGAACCAAACTCAAGTGAAATTTTAGTAAATTTGATTGGAAACACGCCAATGAACAAAATCCAGGTGAAATTTTAGTCAAATTTGATTGGAAACGCTCCAATGAACCAAACTCGAGTAAAATTTTAGTCAAATTTGATTGGAAACACGCCACTGAACAAAACTGAAGTGAAATTTTTGTCAAATTTGATTGGAACAGCACCAACAATAAAAATCCAGATGAAATTTTACTCACATTTGATTGAAAACGAGCCATTTAACAAAACTCAGATGTAATTGTAGTTATATTTGATTTGAAGCTCGACAATGAACAAAATCCTGACGAAATTTTAGTCAAATATGATTGGAAATGTGCCAATGAACCAAACTCAAGTAAAATTTTAGACAAATTTGATTGGAAACATGCCACTGAACAAAGCCCAGGTGAAATTTCAGTTAAATTTGATTGGAAGAGCACCAATGATCAAAATCCAAATGAAATTTTACTCAAATTTGATTGAAAATGCACCATTTAATTTGAAGCGCAACAATGAACAAAATCCTAACGAAATTTTAGTCAAATTTGATTGGAAACTCGCCAATGAGCCAAACTCAAGTGAAATTTTCTTCAAATTTGATTGGAAACACGCCAATTAAGGAAACCCAGGTGAAGTTTTGGTCAAATTTGATCGAAAACGCGCCAATGTACTAAACCCATATGAAATTTTAGTCAAATTTGATTGGAAATGCGGCAATGAACAAAATTCAGATGAAATCTTACTCAAATTTGATTGAAAAACATGTCATTTAACCAAACTCGGATGAAATTATAATCATATTTGATTTGAAGCACGACAAGGAAAAAATCCAGACGAAATTTTGGATAAATTTGATTGGAAACACGCCAATGAACCAAACTCAAGTGAAATTTTGTCAAGTTTGATAAGGAACACGCCAATGAACAAAATCCAATGGAAATTTTAGTCAGATTTGATTGGAAACGCGCCAATGAATCAAACTCAAGTGAAATTTTAGTCAAATTTGATTAAAAGTGCACCAACGAACAAAATCCAGATGAAATTTTAGTCAAATTTGATAAGAAACGCGGCAATGAACTGAATTCAAGTGAAATTTTAGTCAAATTTGATAGGAAACACGCCAATAAATAAAATCTAGGTGAAATTTTAGTTAAATTTGATTGGAAACACGCCAATGAACAAAATTCAAGTGAAATTTTAGTCAAATTTGACTGGAAACGGGCCAATGTATCAAACTCAAGCGAAATTTTGGTCAAATTTGATTGGAAACGCACCAGCGAACTAAACCCATGTGAAATTTTAGGCAAATTTTGTTGGGAACGCACAAATGAACAAAATCAGATGAAATTTTACTCGAATTTCATTGAAAATGCGCCTTTTCACAAAACTCAGATGAAATTGTAGCCATAAATGATTTGAAGCTCGACAATGATCAAAATCCAGACGAAATTTTAGTCAAATTTGTTTGGAAACGCGTCAATGAACCAAACTCTAGTGAAATTTTAGTCAAATTTGATTGGAAACACGCTAATGAACAAAATCCAGGTGAAATTGTAGTTAAATTTAATTGGAAACATACCAATGAATCAAACTTTGATTGGAAGTGCACCAATGAAAAAATCCAGACGAAATTTTAGTCAAATTTGATTGGAAACAATGAACAAAACTCAAGTGAAATTTTAGTCAAATTTGATTGGAAACACGCCAATGAACAAAACCCAGGTGAAATTTTATTCAAATTTGATTGGAAACACGCTAATGAAACAAACTCAAGTGAAATTTTAGTCAAATTTGATTGATAACATGCCAATGAATGAAACCCAGGTGAAGTTTTAGTCAAATTTGATTGGAAACACGCCAATGAAACAAACTCAAGTGAAATTTCAACCAAATTTGATTGGAAACACACCACTGAACAAAACCCAGGTGAAATTTCAGTCAAATTTGATTGGAACAGCACCAATAATCAAAATTCAGATGAAATTTTACTCAAATTTGATTGAAAATGTGCCATTTGACAAGATTCAGATGTAATTGTAGTCATATTTGATTTGAAGCACGACAATGAACAAAATCTTGACAAAATTTTAGTAAAATTTGATTGGAAACGCGCCAATAAGCCACACTCACGTGAAATTTTCTTCAAATTTGATTGGAAACATGCCAATGATAAAACCCAGGTAAAATTTTAGTCAAATTTGACTGGAAACACGCCAATGAACAAAATTTAGGTGAAAGTTAAGTCAAATTTGATTGGAAACACACCAATTAATAAAATTTAGGTGAAATCTTAGTCAAATTTGACTGGAAATGCGCCGATGAATCAAACTCAAGTAAAATTTTGGTCAAATTTAATTGGAAACGCGCCAAGGAACTAAACTTATGTGAAATTTTAGGCAAATTTCATTGGAAACGCACAAATGAACAAAATTTAGATGAAATTTTACTCGAATTTCATTGAAAATGCGCCTTTTAACAAAACTCAGATGAAATTGTAGTCATAAATGATTTGAATCTTGACAATGATCAAAATCCAGACGAAATTTTAGTCAAATTCGATCGGAAACGCACCAATTAACCAAACTCTAGTGAAATTTTAGTCAAATTTGATTGGAAACACGCAAATGAACAAAATCCAGGTGAAATTATAGTTAAATTTAATTGGAAACATACCAATGCATCAAACTTTGATTGGAAGCACACTAATGAAAAAATCCAGACGAACTTTTAGTCAAATTTGATTTGAAACGCGCTAATGAACAAAACTCAAGTGGAATTTTACTTAAATTTGATTGGAAACACGCGAATGAACAAAATCCAGGTGAAGTTTTAGTCAAATTTGATTGGAAACATGCTAATGAAACAAATTCAAGTGAAATTTTAGTCAAATTTGATTGGCAACATGCCAATGAACGAAACCCAGGTGAAATTTTAGTCAAATTTGATTGGAAACGCGCCAATGAAACAAACTCAAGTGAAATTTCAGCAAATTTGATTGGAACCACGCCACTGAACAAAACTCAGGTGAAATTTCAGTCAAATTTGATTGGAATAGCACCAATAATCAAAATTCAGATAAAATTTCACTCAAATTTGATTGAAAATGTGCCATTTGACAAAACTCAAATGTAATTGTAGTCATATTTGATTTAAAGCGTGACAATGAACCAAATCTTGACGAAATTTTAGTCAAATTTGATTGAAAACGTGCCAATAAGCCACACTCAAGTGAAATTTTCTTCAAATTTGATTGGAAACATGCCAATGAACAAAATCAAGGTAAAATTTTAGTCAAATTTGATTGGAAATGCGTCAATGAACAAAACTTAGGTGAAAGTTAAGTCAAATTTGATTGGAAACACGCAAATTAGTAAAATTCAGGTGAAATTTTAGTCAAATTTGATTGGAAACACGCCAATGAATCAAACTCAAGTGAAATTTTGGTCAAATTTAATTGGAAACGTGCCAACGAACTAAACTCATTCGAGATTTTAGGCAAATTTCGTTGGAAATGCACAAATGAACAAAATCCAGATGAAATTTTACTCGAATTTCATTGAAAACGTGCTATTTAACAAAACTCATATGAAGTTGTAGTCATATTTGATTTGAAGTGCGACAATGATCAAAATTCTGACGAAATTTTAGTCAAATTTGATTGAAAACGCGTTAATGAACCAAACTCAAGTGGATTTTTTTTTTCAAATTTGATTCAAAACACGCCAATGAACAAAATTCAGGTGAAATTGTAGTTAAATTAAATTAGAAATGCACCAATGAATCAAACTCAAGTGAAATTTTAGTCAAATTTGATTGGAAGCGTACCATTGAACAAAATTCAGACGAAATTTTAGTCAAATCTGATTGAAAACTCGCCAATAAACCAAACTTAAGTGAAATTTTAGTTAAATTTGATTGAAAACATGCCAACGAACAAAACACATGTGAAATTTTAGTCAAATTTAATTGGAAACACGCCAATGAACAAAATTCAGGTGAAATTTTAGTCAAATTTGATTGAAAACGTGCCAATGAACCAAACTCGGGTGAAATTTTAGTCAAATTTGATTGGGAACGCGCCAATGAAACAAACTCAAGTGAAATTTTAGTCAAATTTGATTGGTAACATGCCATTGAACGAAATCTAGGTGAAATTTTAGTCAAATTTGATTGAAAATGTGCCGATGATACAAACTTAAGTGAAATTTTAGCCAAATTTGACTGGAAACCCACTGAAAAAACCCAGGTGAAATTTCAGTTAAATTTGATTGAAAACACGCCACTGAACAAAACCCAGGTGAAATTTCATTTAAATTTGATTGGAAGTGCACCAATCATCAAGATCCAGATGTAATTTTACTCAAATTTGATTAAAAATGCACCATTTGACAAAACTCAGATGTAATTGTAGTCAAATTTAATTTGAATCGCGACAATGAACAAAATCTTGATGAAATTTTAGTCAAATTTGATTGGAAACATGCCAATGAGCCAAACTCAAGTGAAATTTTCGTCAAATTTGATTGGAAACACGCCAATGAAAAAAATGCAGGTGAAATTTTAGTTAAATTTATTTGGAAACGTACCAATGACTCAAACTCAAGTGAAATTTTAGTCAAATTTGATTGGAAGCGCGCTAATGAACAAAATTCAGAAGAAATTTTTGTCAAATTTGATTGAAAATGTGCCAATGAACCAAACTCAAGTGAAATTTTAGTCAAGTTTGATTGGAAAACACCAATGACCAAAATTCAAGTGAAATTTTAGTCAAATTTGATTGGAATCTCGGCAATGAACCAAACTCGGGTGAATTTGATTGGGAAAGCACCAATGAAACAAACTCATGTGAAATGTTAGTCAAATTGGATTGGTAACATGCCAATGAACGAAACCTAGGTGAAATTTTAGTCAAATTTGATTGGAAACATGCCACTGAAACAAACTCAAGTGAAATTCTAGCAAAATTTGATTGGAAACACGCCACTGAACAAAACCCAGGTGAAATTTTTGTCAAATTTGAGTGGAAGAGCACTAATAATCAAAATCCAGATGAAATTTTACTCAAATTTGATTAAAAATGCGCCATTTGACAAAACTCAGATGTAATTGGAGTCATATTTGATTTGAAGTGTGACAATGAACAAAATCTTGACGAAATTTTAGTTAAATTTGAATGGAAACGTGCCAATGAGCCAAACTCAGTGAAATTTTCGTCAAATCTGATTGAAAACACGCCAATGAACAAATTTCAGGTGAAATTTTAGTTAAATTTAATTGGAAATGCACTAATGAATCAAACTCAAGTGAAATTTTAGTAAAATTTGATTGGAAGCGTACCGATGAAGAAAATCCAGACGAAATTTTGGTCAAATTTGATTGGAAACTCGCCAATAAACCAAACTTATGTGAAATTTTATTCAAATTTGATTGGAAACATGCCAACGAACAAAACCTAGGCGAAATTTTTGTCAAATTTGATTGGAAACACGCCAATGAACAAAGTCCAGATGAAATTTTAGTCAAATTTGATCGAAAACTCGCCAATGAACCAAACTCGAGTGAAATTTTATTCAAATTTGATTGGGAAAGCGCCAGTGAAGCAAACTCATGTGAAATTTTAGTCAAATTTGATTGGAAACACGCCACTGAACAAAACCCAGGTGAAATTTCTGTCAAATTTGATTGGAAGAGCACCAATCATGGAAATCCATATGAAATTTTAATCAAATTTGATTGAAAATGCACCATTTGACAAATCTCAGATATAATTGTAGTCATATTTGATTTGAAGCGCGACAATAAACAAAATCCTGACGAAATTTTGGTCAAATTTGATTAGAAATGCGCCAATGAGCCAAACTCAAGTGAAATTTTCGTCAATTTGATTGGAAACACGCCAAAGAACAAACCCCAGGTGAAATTTTAGTTAAATTTGATTTGAAACGTGCCAATGAACTAAACCCATGTGAAATTTTAGTCAAATTTAATTGGAAATGTACCAATGAACAAAATTCAGATAAATTTTACTCAAATTTGATTGAAAACGCGTCATTTAGTAAAACTCAGATGAAATTGTAGTCATATTTGATTCGAAGCGCGAAAATGAATAAAATTCAGGCGAAATTTTAGTCAAATTTGATGTGAAATGCACCAATAAACCAAACTCAAGTGAAATTCTAGTCAAATTTGATTGGAAACATGTCAATGAACAAAACCCAGGTGCAATTTTTTTCAACTTTGATTGGAAACGCGCCAATGAACTAAACCAATGTGAAATTTTAGTCAAATTTAATTGGAAGCGTACTAATGAACAAAATTCAGACGAAATTTTAGTCAAATTTGATTGGAAACGAGCCAATGAACCAAACTCAAGTGAAATTTTAGTCAAATTTGATTGGAAATACGCCACTGAACAAAATCTAGGTGAAATTTCAACCAATTTTCATTGGAAACACACCATTGAACAAAACCCAGGTGAAATTTTGGTCAAATTTGATTGAAAATATACCAATGAACAAAATCGAGGTGAAATTTTAGTCAAATTTGATTGGAAACACGGCAACTAACAAAATCCATGTGAAATTTGAGTCAAATTTGATTGGAAATGCGCCAATGAATCAAACTCAAGTGAAATTTTGGTTAAATTTGATTTGAAACGCGCTAATGAACCAAACTCATGTGAAATCTTAGGTAAATTTCATTGGAAACGCACAAATGAACAAAATCCAGACGAAATTTTACTTAAATTTAATTGAAAACGCGCCATTTAACAAAACTCAGATGAAATTGTAGCCATATTTAATTTGAAGCGAGATAATGATCAAAATCCAGACGAAATTCTAGTCAAATTTGATCGAAAATGCGCCAATGAACCAAACTCAAGTAAAATTTTAGTTAAATTTGATTGGAAATATGCCAATGAACAAAATCCAGGTGAAATTGTAGTTAAATTTAATTGGAAACGCACCAACGAATCAAGTTCAAGTGAAATTTTAGTCAAATTTGATTGGAAGCGCACCAATGAACAAAATCCAGATGAAATTTTGGTAAAATTTGATTGGAAACGTGCCAATGGACTAAACTCAAGTGAAATTTTTGTCAAATTTGATTGGAAACATGCCAATGAACAAAACTCAAGTGAAATTTTAGTCAAATTTGATTGGAAACACGCCAATGAAGTTAAATTTGATTGGAAACACAATGAACAAAATTCAGGTGAAATTTTAGTCAAATTTGATTGGAAAAATGCCAACGAACTAAACTCGAGTGAAATTTTAGTCAAATTTGATTGGGAACGTGCCAATGAAACAAACTCAAGTTAAATTTTAGTCAAATTTGATTGGAACCGCACCAATGAAACAAACACAAGTGAAATTTTAGCCAAATTTGATTGGAAACACGCCACTGAACAAAACTTAGGTGAAATTTTAGTTAAATTTGATTGGAAACACGCCAGTGAACAAAATTCAGGTGAAATTTCAGTCAAATTTGATGGGAAATGCGCCACTTGACAAAACTCAACTGTAATTCTAGTCATGTTTGGTTTGAAGCGCGACAATGAACAACATATTGACGAAATGTTAGTCAAATTTGATTGGAAACATGCCAATGAGCAAAACTCGAGTGAAATTTTCGTCAAATTTGATTGGAAACGCGCCAATGAACAAAATCCAGGTGAAATTTTGGTCATATTTGATTGAAAACGCGCCAATGAACAAAATCCAGGTGAAATTTTGGTCATATTTGGTTGGAAATGCACCAATGAACAAAATTCAGATGAAATTTTACTTAAATTTGATTGAAAATGCGCCATTTAATCAAACTCTGGTGAAATTGTAGTCATATTTGATTTGAAGTGCGACAATGGACAAAATCCAAGCGAAATTTTAGCCAAATTTGATTGGAAACGCGCCAATGACAAATACAAGTGAAATTTTGTCAAATTAGATTGGGAACAAGCCAATGAACAAAATCAAGTTGAAATTTTAATCAAATTTGATTCGAAACGGACCAAAGAATCAAATTCAAGTGAAATTTTAGTCAAATTTGATTGGAAGTGCACCAATGAACAACATCCAGACGAAATTTTAGTCAAATTTGATTGGAAACGCGACAATGAGCCAAACTCAAGTGAAACTTTAGTCAAATTTGATTGGAAACATGCTAATGAACAAAACTTAGGTGAAAGTTTTGTCAAATTTAATTGGAAACGCGCCAATTAACAAAATCCAGGTGAAATTTTAGTCAAATTTGATTAGAAACGCGCCAATGAATCAAACTCAAGTGAAATTTTTGTAAAATTTGATTGGAAACAGGCCAACGAACTAAACCCATTCGAAATTTTAGGCAAATTTCATTGGAAACGCACAAATAAACAAAATCCTGATGAAATTTTACTCGACTTTCATTGAAAACGCGCCATTTAACAAAATTTGGATGAAATTGTAGTCATATTTGCTTTGAAGCACGACAATGATCGAAACCTGGACTAAATTTTAGTCAAATTTGATTGAAAATGTACCAATGAACGAAACTCAAGTGAATTTTTTGTCAAATTTGATTGGAAACACGCCAATGAAAATTGGAAACGCACTAATGAATCAAACTCAAGTGAAATTTTAGTCAAATTTGATTGGAAGCACAACAATGAACAAAATCCACACGAAATTTTAGTCAAATTTGATTGAAAACGCGCCAATAAACAAAATTCAAGTGAATTTTTTTGTCAAATTTGATTGAAAACATGCCAACGAACAAAACTTAGGTAAAATTTTAGTCAAATTTAATTGGAAACATGCCAATGAACAAAATCCAAGAGAAATTTTAGTCAAATTTGATTGAAAACACGCCAATGAACCAAACTCGGGTGAAATTTTAAATAAATTTGATTGGGAACGCGCCAATGAAACAAACTCAAGTAAAATTTTAGTTAAATTTGACTGGTAGCATGCCAATGAACAAAATACTGGGGAAATTTTAGTCAAATTTGATTGAAAACGCGCCAATGAAACAAACTCAAGTGAAATTTTAGTCAAATTTGATTGGAAACACGCCATTGAACAAAACTCATGTGAAATTTCAATTAAATTTGGTTGGAAACACGCAGCAGAACATAACCAAGGTGAAATTTCAGTCAAATTTGATTGGAAGAGCACCAATCATCAAAATCCAGATGAAATTTTACTCAAATTTGATTAAAAATGCACCATTCGACAAAACTCAGATGTAATTGAAGTCATATCTGATTTGAAGCGCAACAATGAACAAAATTCTGACGAAATTTTAGTCAAATTTTATTGGAAAGGCGGCAATGAGCCAAAGTCAAGTGAAATTTTCGTCAAATTTGATTGGAAACACGCTAATGAATAAAATTCAGGTGAAATTTTAGTTAAATTTTGTTGGAAACGCACCAATTAATCAAGTTCAAGTGAAATTTTAGTCAAATTTGATTGGAAGCGCACCAATGAACAAAATCCAGACGAAATTTTTGTCAAATCTGATTGGAAACGTGCCCATGAACCAAACTTAAGTGAAATTTTAGCCAAATTTGATTGGAAACACGCCAACGAACAGAACCCAACTGAAATTTTAGTCAAATTTGATTGAAAACACGGCAATGAACAAAATCCAGGTGAAATTTTAGTCAAATTTGATGGAAACTCGGCAATGAACCAAAACTCGGGTGAAATTTTAGTCAGATTTGATTAGGAAAGCACCAATGAAACAAACTCATGTGAAATTTTAGTTAAATTGGATTGGTAACATGCCAATGAACGAAATTCAGGTGAAACGTTAGTCAAATTTGATTGGAAACGTGCCAATGAAACAAACTCAAGTGAAATTTTAGGGAAATTTGATTGGAAACATGCCACTGAAAAAAACCTATGTGAAATTTCTGTCAAATTTGATTGGAACAGCACCAATCAAGAAAATCCAGATGAAATTTTACTCAAATTTAATTTAAAATGCGACATTTGACAAAACTCAGATGTAATTGTTGTCATATTTGATTTGAAGCGCGACAATGAACAAAATCCAGATGAAATTTTAGTCAAATTTGATTGGAAACGTGCCAATGAGCCAAACTCAAGTGAAATTTTGTCAAATTAGATTGGGAACACGCCAACAAACAAAATTCAGTTGAAAATTTAGTCAATTATGATTGGAAACACGCCATGAATCAAACTGAAGTGAAATTTTAGTCAAATTTGATTGGAAACTCGACAATGAACGAAACTCGGGTGAAATTTTAGTCAAATTGAATTGGTAACATGCCAATAAACGAAACCCAGGTGAAATGTTAGTCAAATTTGATTGGAAACGCCAATGAAACAAACTCAAGTGAAATTTTAGCCAAATTTGATTGGAAACACGCCACTGAACAAAACCTAGGCGAAATTTCAGTCAAATTTGATTGGAACAGCACCAATCATAAAAATCCCGATGACATTTTACTCGAATTTGATTGAAAATGCGCCATTTGACAAAACTCAGATGTAATTGTAGTCATATTTGATTTGAAGCGTGATAATGAATAAAATCCAGATGAAATTTTAGTCAAATTTGATTGAAAATGTGCCAATAAGCCAAACTCAAGTGAAATTTTGACAAATTAGATTGGGAACACACCAATGAACAAAATTCAGTTGAAATTTTAGTCGAATTTGATTGGAAACACGCCATGAATCAAACTCAAGTAAAATTTTTGTCAAATCTGATTGGAAGTGAACCAATGAACAAAATCCAGACGAAATTTTAGTTAAATTTAATTGAAAACGCGCCAATGAACCAAACTCAAGGGAAATTTTTGTCAATTTGATTGGAAACACAGCAATGAACATAACCCAGTGAAATTTTAGTCAAAGTTGATTTGAAATGCGTCAATGAACTGAACCCATATGAAATTTTAGTCAAATTTGATTGGAAACGCACCAATGAACAAAATTCAGATGAATTTTACTCAAATTTCATTGAAAACGTCGTATGTAAACGCGCCAATGAACCAAACTCATATTTGATTTGAAGCATGACAATGATCAAAATTCAGACAAAATTTTAGTCATATTTAATAGGAAACGCGCCAATGAGCCAAACTCAAGTGAAATTCTAGTCAAATTTGATTGGAAACACGCCAAGGAACAAAATCTAGGTGAAATTCTAGTCAAATTTGATTGGAATGCGCCAAGGGACCAAACTCTAGTGAAATTTTAGTCAAATTTGATTGGAAACGCGCCAATGAACAAAACTCAGGTGAAATTTTAGTCAAATTTGATTGGAAACGCGCCAACGAATCAAACTCAAGTGAAATTTTAGTCAAATTTGATGGGAGACACGCCATTGAACAAAACCAAGGTGATATATTTGTCAAATTTGATTGTTAACGCGCCAATGAACCAAACTCAAGTAAATAATAGTCAAATTTGATTGTAAACACGCCATTGAACAAAACCCAGGTGAAATTTCTGTTAAATTTGATTGGAAGAGCACCAATGATAAAAATCTAGATGAAATTTCACTCAAATTTGATTGAAAATGCGCCATTTAACAAAACTCAAATGAAATTGTAGTCATATTTGATTTGAAGCGCCACAATGTAAAAAATCCAGGCGAAATTTTAGTTAAATTTGATTGGAAACGCGCCAATGATCCAAACTCAAGTGAAATTTTAGTCAAATTTGATTAAAAACATGCCAATAAACAAAACCTATGTGAAATTTCAGTCAAATTTGGTTGGAAACGCGCCAATAAACTAAACCAATGTGAAATTTTAGTCAAATTAGATTGGAACCGCACCAATGAACAAAATTCAGATGAACAAAATTTAAATGAAAATTTAGTCAAATTTGATTGGAAATGCGCCAATGAACCCAACTCAAGTGAAATTTTTGTCAAATTTGATTGGAAACACGCCAATAAACAAAACTCAGGTGAAATTTTAGTCAAGTTTGAATGGAAATGCCTCAATGAACTAAATCCAGGTAAAATTTTAGTCAAATTTGATTGGAATTCCGTGGATGAATGAAACACAGATGATATTTTAGTGAAATTTGATTGAAAACGCGCCAATGAACTAAATCTAAGAAGAATTTTAGTCAAATTTGACTGGAAACCCGCTAATGAACAAAATTAAATCTAAATTTGAGTCGAATTTTATTGGAAGCATGCGAATAAACAAAACCAATGAGAAATTTTAGTTAACTTTGATTGGAAACCCACTGATGAACAAAACCCAGAAGAAATGTTTAACAAATTTGATTGGAAACGCGCTGATGAACAAAACTTAGGTAAAATTCTTGTCAAATTTGATTAGATACAGCTAAACAGCAAAATTCAAGATAAATTTAAGTCAAATTTAGTTGGAAACACGCTAATGAACTATACCCATATGAAATTATAGTCAAATTTGATTGGAAGCGCACCAATGAACAAAATTCAGATGAAATTTTATTCAAATTTGAGTGAAAACGCGCCATTTAACAAAACTTATAGGAAATTGTAGTTATATTTGATTTGAAGCATGCCAATGAACAAAATTTAAACGAAATTTTAGTCAAATTTGATTGGAAACACATCAATGAACCATACTCAAGTGAAATTTTAGTCAAATTTTATTGGAAACACGACAATGAACAAAATATAGGTAAAATTTTAGTCAAATTTGATTGGAAACGCGCCATTTAAAAAAATTCATATGAAATTGTAGTCATATTTGATATGAAGCGCGACAATTAACAAAATTCAAATGAAATTTTAGTCAAATTTGATTGGAAACGTGCAAATGAACCAAACTCAAGTGAGATTCTTGTCAAAATTTGATTGGGAACACGCCAATAAACAAAACCCAAGTGAAACTTTTGTCAAATTTGGTTGGAAACGTGCTACTAAAGTAAATCAATGTGAAATTTTAGTCAAATTTGATTGGAAGCGAACTAATGAACAAAATTCAGACGAAATTTTAGTCAAATTTAATTAGAAATGCGCTAATGAAGCAAACTCAAGTGAAACTTTAGTCAAATTTCATTGGAAACACGCCAATGAACAAAACTCAGGTGAAATTTTAGTCAAATTTGAATGGAAACACCTCAATGGACTAAACCTATGTAAAATTTTTTAATCAAATTTGATTGGAAACCCACCAATGAATGAAACGTAGATGATATTTTAGTCAAATTTGATTGAGAACGCGCTAATGAACTAAATTCAGACGGAATTTTAGTCAAATCTGACTGGAAACCCGCTAATGAACAAAATCAAGTCTCAATTTAAATCAAGTCTCAATTTTATTGGAAACACGCCAATAAACTAAATCAATGAGAAATTTTAGTTAACTTTGATTGGAAACCCGCCGATGAATAAAACCCAGAAGAAATGTTTAACAAATTTGATTAGAAATGCACCAATGAACAAAACTCAAGTTAAATTCTAGTCAAATTTGATTAGATACACGCCAAACAACAAAATTCAGGATACATTTTAGTCAAATTTAATTGAAAACACGCCAATGAACTAATCCCATGTGAAATTATAGTCAAATTTGATTGGAAGCATACCAATGAACAAAATTCAAATGAAATTTTTCTCTAATTTGATTGAAAACGCCCCATTTAACAAAAGCCATATGAAATTGTAGTCATATTTGATTTGAAGCACGCCAATAAACAAAATTCAGACGAAATTTTAGTCAAATTTGATTGGAAACACCTCAATGAACCATACTCTCAAGTGAAATTTTAGTCAAATTTGATTGGAAACACGCCAATGAACAAAATTCGGGTAAAATTTTAGTCAAATTTGATTGGAAACGCACCATTTAAAAAACTCAGATGCCATATTTGATTTGAAGCGCGACAATTAACAAAATCCAAACGAAATTTTAGTCAAATTTGATTGGAAACGTGCCAATGAATCAACTCAAGTGAAATTTTAGTCAAATTTGATTGAAAACACGCCAATGGATAACATTTAGAAGAAATTTTAGTCAAATTTGATTAGAAACGCTCTAATGAATAAAACTCAGGTGAAATTTTAACCAAATTTGATTAAAAACATGCCAATGAACAAAACTTAGGTGAAATTTTAGTCAAATTTGATTGGAAACACACCGATGAATGAAACGCAGATGATATTTTAGTCAATTTTGATTGAAAACGCGCCAATGAACTAAATCTAAGCGGAATTTTGGTCTAATTTTACTGGAAACCCGCTAATGAACAAGCTCAGGTAAAATTCAAGTCAAATTTTATTGGAAATGCGCCAATAAACTAAACCAATGAGAAATTTTAGTTGACTTTAATTGGAAACCGGCCGATGAACAAAACCTAGAAGAAATGTTTAACAAATTTGATTGGAAATGCGTCAATGAACAAAACTTAGGTAAAATTCAAGTCATATTTGATTTGAAATGCGATAATGAACAAAATTCAGACGAAATTTTAGTCAAATTTGATGGGAAACGCGCCAATGAATAAAATTCAAGTGAAATTTTAGTCAAATTTGATTGGAAACACGCCAATGAACAAAATCCATGTAAAATTTTAGTCAAATTCGATTGAAAACGAGGCAATGAACAAAACCCATGTGAAATTATAGTCAAATTTGATTGGAAGTGTAGTGGTGGCAATGGTCGGCTCGGCCCTTAACCTCATGAGCTTGGCTCGTTGATTTTGGGCTAGCTCGTGGGCCGAGCCGAGCTTTGGGTTGTCTTTTTTTTTAAATAGAGAAAAATACAAATAATGTAATGAAAACACTTTTAAAAAAAATAAAAAGTGTCAAAAAAATACAAATAATTTAATAAAGAAACTTTTTTATTTTTTTATTTGTATCATATTGTAATATTTTTTATAAAGTATAAAATATTGATATAATGAAAAGGAATTGTTTTTTGAAATACATTTACAAAAATTATATTTTTTTATTTCTTTTTAAAGTAAATAAAATGCAAATCCTCATCCTTTATCTGGGCTTGGGATCGGCTACATCAATTTTAAGTAGGCGGAGTTAAAAATTGTATATGAACAACTTGTTGTACCTTGTACAATTTTTTAAAGAAAATTAAATTTAACGATTAAAAAATAAGAAAATTTTGATTAATATAATTAAATCAAATATCACTTACCTGACGACATGTAATTTCAGTGTATTTATTTTGTAGTCGAAAATGAGCGTTCTGCCAATCCTTTACGCACATTAACGCTTTCAAAATATCTTCTTTCAATCGGCTTCTGACATCGATCAAAACCCTTTTACTTGCACTAAAAGCAGACTCCAAAGCAACAGTGCTAACCAGAGGTGTCAGTAGATCTTTCGTAATTGCAGAAACAATTGGCCAACGTCTTTCATACTTTCACCAGAATTCAATTACTTCTTCTAAACTTTTTTTAATTGTTCTGTCTGTTGGCATGTTATGATTGAAGTAATCAATTAATTTGGCATGCATAGCATTTTGAGTTTCGGCCGATGTTTGATGATATACAAATGTAAATGACATGGCACTAGATGAACACATTGCAGTTGCATCATATGTAAATGTATTAATGCCTTGAAATAAATTCATTATTTCAGCATCATCTTCTTCAAGTTTAGCCGAACGAGTAGGTGCAGAGGGTACCCGACTAATATTCGCACCCATTCTTTTCGCAGATAAATCATACATTCCACATAATCTTTGCTCTAAATTCTTATAGGTGATAGGTGTATCAAGTATTAAGGTTTTATTAATTTGATCAATTACGTATTTAGTTCCCAAAATATTATATCGGGGGTCCATTGCGCACGCTAAAGGAAATAACATAGACAGTTCTTCCCAATATTTTCTAAACTTTAGCTCCATAACAATTATAATTTCACTAAAAGCATGATCATTTTAATATTTATGGAATATTCTTGCAATTATATAAAGACGTTCAAGCATCGTACAGCTTGTGGGATAATAAACGTCGGATAAAATATTTGTGGTCTCATAAAAAGATGTCAAAAATCGTTTAATTTTCAAAATTGTATACGAACAACTTGTTGTAACGTGTAAAATTTTTTAAAGAAAATTAAATTTAACGATTAAAAAATAAGAAAATTTTGATTAATATAATTAAATCAAATATCACTTACCTGACGATATGTAATTTTAGCGTATTTATTTTGTAGCAAAAAATGAGCGTCCTGCCAATCCTTCACGTACATTAACACTTCCAAAATACTTCTTTTAATCGGCTCCTAACATCGGTCAAAACCCTTTTACTTATACTAAAAGCAGACTCCAAAGAAACAGTGCTAACCGGAGGTGTCAGTAGATCTTTCGTAATTGCAGAAACAATTGGCCAACGTCTTTCATACTTTCACCAGAATTCAATTACTTCTTCTAAACTTTTTTTAATTGTTCTGTCTGTTGGCATGTTATGATTGAAGTAATCAATTAATTTGGCATGCATAGCATTTTGAGTTTCGGCCGATGTTTGATGATATACAAATGTAAATGACATGGCACTAGATGAACACATTGCAGTTGCATCATATGTAAATGTATTAATGCCTTGAAATAAATTCATTATTTCAGCATCATCTTCTTCAATTTTAGTCGAACGAGTAGGTGCAGAGGGTACCCGACTAATATTCGCACTCATTCTTTTCGCATATAAATTATACATTCCACATAATCTTTGCTCTAAATTCTTATAGGTGATAGGTGTATCAAGTATTAAGGTTTTATTAATTTGATCAATTACGTATTTAGTTCCCAAAATATTATATCAGGGTCCATTGCGCACGCTAAAGGAAATAACATAGGCAGTTCTTCCCAATATTTTCTAAGCTTTAGTTCCATAACAATTATAATTTCACTAAAAGCAGGATCATTTTTATATTTATGGAATGTTCTTGCAATTATAATGGCATTCAAGTACTGTACAGCTTGTTGGATAATTAACGCCGGATAAAATATTTGTGGTCTCATAAAAAGATATCAAAAATCATTTAACTTTCAAAGCTAAAACCCAATCGGATTCATTTAACATACCATTGTCATCACTTTTAACGTGTCTATTGTTATAAAAGTCAGTTACTAAATTTTCGAAACCTTCACATGACTTTAATAGCAAGTAAGTAGAGTTCCATCTATGGCCTACGTCGCTAACAAATGTTTTAGCAGTTGTCTCCCCTAGTTCGGCACAAAAAATCTTCAAATGTTTATTTTCTACTAGGAGAGATGTAATATATACTAATGCATTCCTAATCCTTTGAAGGTCATCCTTTATATGTTAAGTCATCTTGCACAATTAAATTCAAGATATGACACACACAACGAATATGAAACAAATACCTACCAAAATCAGGTTGAAGTGTCCTACCCAATTTATCGATGACTACATTATTAACACTAGAATTATCAAAACTAAAAGATCGAATTTTAGTCTCGTAATTATATTCTCTAACATTACTAATAATAGCATTATATATATTATTAGCATAGTGAGGAAACTCAATAATTCTAAAAGCAATAATTTTTTTATGCATGCACCAGAGTGGGTCTATATAGTGTGTGGTTGCAGCTATATATGCTATTTTATTAACCCCTTCCCATATATAAGAAGTTAAAGATATAATACCCCCATATTGTTGCAAATCCATAATTAATTGTTGTTTTGAATTATTGAAATATTGTATTGTATCGACACAACGAGTGTTTAGACTTATCCCAACGTACCTTGGTTGCAGATATTCTTTCACGAACGAGACGAAGTGTTGGTTGTCTGCAATAGCCAGAGGCAACTCAGTGGCGGCAACAAATTTCACCATTCCGATTCGAGTATTGTCCTCCAAATACACCCATGTAAATAGGGGTGAAGTCATATAATCGGCGCTTGGACTGCCAAATTGCAATTATGTTTAACTAGCTGGAAGAAGTCCATGTTTGGCCGCACATGCTTTGTAGTGGCGATTAAAATGGGTGGTACCAATTTCTTTTTACCATGCCAATCTTTATTGGCAGTATTTACATACTACTTTAGATTCTGCAAGGCCATCGATGACTTTTCCCGTTGAAATCAACTTAAAGTGGTCCCAACATCTTGCTTGTTTTTTGCCCTTTCACTTTCCCCCTATCATCCAAATCAATTGGATTGTGGCTTCCCTGACTGTGAATGTAAACATCTTCAGGTTTGGGTACGTCATTTAGATCGGCAAATTAATTTGGAAATTCAATTTACGGCGTCCTAGGCGATTCGCCATGATGTGGCCCATATCTCGTATCGAATAAGCTCTCAACAAATGAGCGTTGGTCCATTTGTTTGATTGTTTATGATGAAATTCAAATATAATAACTAGAAAAATATAAATGTAGTGAGATTGCAAGAATTGAGAATTGGATGAATTGAAATTGTAACTAATAAACTGTAAAAATTGAATCAATATTGTATATTTTGCAGCATAAGAGAGCAAAAATTAGATAATTGATATAATAAAAGAGATTTGAGACTCGAGAGAGTTGAAGTAGTGATTGAGTTATTGATATGAAGAAAAGGGGGGAGTTAAGGGATATTTATAGTAGAAGGGAAAAAAATTTAAAAAAAATGTCACCAAAAAAGGAACCAAAACGATCACTATAAATAACGAGCCACGAGCTGCTCGTTTCAACGAGCCCACGAATGGCTCGTCTTTAGCTCGGCTTGTGCTCGGGCTCGTGATTTTACGAGCCCTATTTCGACGAGCCAAGCGGTCGACCTGACAAGCGGCTCAGCCCTTTTAACATCCCTATGAAAGCGCACCAATAAACAAAATTCAGATGAAATTTTACTCAAATTTGATTGAAAACGCCCCATTTTACAAAACTCAGATGAAATTACAGTAATATTTGATTTGAAGCACGCCAATGAACAAAATCCAGCGTCAATGAACCATACTTAGATTGAAAACGCGCCAAACAGCACAATTCAAGTGAAACTTTAGTCAAATTTGACTCGGAATGCACCAATGAACTAAACCCAAGTGAAATTTTAGTCAATTTTGATTGAAAGAACACCAATGATCAAAATTCAGATGAAATTTTATTCAAATTTGATAGAAAACACACCATTAAACAAAACTCAGATGAAATTGGAGTCATATTTGATTCGAAGCGCGACAACAAACAAAATCTAGACAAAAGTTTAGTCAAATTTGATTGGAAATGCGCTAATGAACCAAGCTCAAGTGAATTTTAGTAAAATTTGATTGGAAACACGCCAATGAACAAAACCCAGGATTGGAAACGAGCCAATGAACTAAACCCATGTGAAATTGTAGTCAAATTTGATTAGAAGCGCACCAATAAACAAAATTAGATAAAATTTTACTCAAATTTGATGGAAAACGCCACATTTTACAAAATTAGATGAAATTACAGTCATATTTGATTTGAAGTGCGCCAATGAACAAAATCCAGAAGAAATTTTAGTCAAATTTGATTGAAAACGCGCCAATGAACTAAATCCAAGTGTAATTTTAGTCAAATTTGAATGGAAGAGCACCAATGATCAAAATCTAGATGAAATTTTACTCAAATTTGATTGAAAACGCACCATTTAACAAAACTCAGATGAAATTGTAGTCATATTTTATTTGAAGCACTACAATGAACAAAATTCAGACGAAATTTTAGTCAAATTAGATTGGAAACGTGCCAATGAACCAAACTCAATGAAATTTTAGTTAAATTTGATTGGAAACGTGCTAATGAACTAAATCTATATGAAATTACAGTTAAATTTGATTAGAAGCGCACCAATGAACAAAATTCAGATGAAATTTTACTCAAATTTGATTGAAAATGCCCCATTTTATAAAACTCAGATGAAATTACAGTCATGTTTGATTTGAAGTGCGCCAATGCACAAAATTCGAAAGAAATTTTAGTCAAACTTCATTGGAAACGCACCAATGAACTAAACCCAAGTAAAATTTTAGTCAAATTTAATTAGAAGAGCACCAATGATCAAAATTCAAATAAAATTTTACTCAAATTTGATTGAAAACTTCCCAATTAACAAAACACAGATGAAATTGTAGTCATATTTGATTTGAAGCGCGACAATGAGCAAAATTCAAATAAAATTTTAGTCAAATTTGATTGGAAACGCGCCAATGAGCCAAATTTAAGTGAAATTTTAGTCAAATTTGATTGGAAACATGCCAATGAACAAAATCCAGGTGAAATTTTATTCAAATTTGATTGAAAACGTGCCATTTAACAAAATTCAGATGAAATTGCAGTCACATTTGATTCGAAGCGCGCTAGTGAACAAAATCTGAAAGAAATTTTAGTTAAATTTCATTGGAAATGCGTCAATGAACCATACTCAAGTGAAATTTTAGTCCAATTTGATTGAAAAAATGCCAAACAACAAAATTCAAGTGAAATTTTAGTTAAATTTGACCGAAAACACGCCAATGAACTAAACCTAAGTGAAATTTTAGTCAAATTTGATTGGAAATACGCCAAACAACAAAATTCAGGTGAAATTTGATTGAAAACGCGCTAATAAACTAAACTCAAGTGAAATTTTAGTCAAATTTGATTGGAAGAGCACTAATGATCAAAATCCAGATGAAATTTTACTCAAATTTGATTGAAAACACTCCATTTGACGAAACTCAGATGAAATTGTATTCATATTTGATTTGAAGCGCAACAATGAACAAAATTCAGACGAAATTTTTTCAAATTTGATTGGAAACGCGTTAATGAACTAAACTCAAGTGAAATTTTAGTCAAATTTGATTGGAAACCGCCATTGAACAAAACACAGGTGAAAATTTAGTGAAATTTGATTGGAAACACACCAATGAACAAAATCCAAATGAAATTTTACTCAAATTTGATTGAAAACGCGCTATTTAAGCAAACTCAGATGAAATATAGCCATATATGATTTGAAGCGCGATAATGAACAAAATTCAGACGAAATTTTAGTCAAATTTGATTGAAAATGGGCCAATGATCCAAACTCAAGTGAAATTTTGGTCAAATTTGATTGGAAACACGTCAATGAACAAAATTCAATTGAAATTTTAGCTAAATTTGATAGGAAACGCGTCAATGAATCAAACTCAAGTGAAATTTTAGTCAAATTTGATTGGAAGTAGACTAATGAACAAAATTCAGATGAAATTTTAGTCAAATTTGATTGGAAACGCGTCAATGAACCAAACTCAAGTGAAATTTTAGTAAAATTTGATTGGAAACACCCTAATGAACAGAACCAAGGTGAAATTTTAGTCAAATTTGATTGGAAATGCGCCAATGAATCAAATCCATGTGAAATTTTTGTCAAATTTGATTGAAAATGCAACAATGAACAAAATCTAGAAGAAATTTTAGTCAAATTTGATTAGAAACGCGTCAATAAACCATACTCAAGTGAAATTTTAGTCAAATTCAATTGGAAGGCGCCAAACAACAAAATTCAGGTCAAATTTTAGTAAAATTTGACAAGAAATGCGCCAATGAACTAAAATAAAGTGAAATTTTAGTCTACTTTGATTGGAAAAGCATCAATGATCAAAATCCAGATGAAATTTTACTCAAATTTGATTCAAAAAGCTCCATTTAACAAAACTCAGATGAAATTACAACAGTATTTGATATGAAGCTCGCCAATGAACAAAATCTTGAAGAAATTTTGGTCAAATTTGATTGGAAACGTGTCAATGAACCATATTCAAGTGAAATTTTAGTTAAATTTGACTGGTAACAAGTCAATGAACTAAATCCAAGTGAAATTTTAGTCAAATTTGATTGGAAGACCACCAATGATCAAGATCTAGATGAAATTTTACTCAAATCTGATTGAAACACGTCATTTAACAAAACGCAGATGAAATTGTGTTCATATTTGATTTGAAGCGCGGCAATGAACAAAATTTAGACGAAATTTTGTCAAATCTGATTGAAAACATACCAATGAACAAAACTCAGGTGAAAATTTAGTCAAATTTAATTAGAAGCACACCAATGAGCAAAACTCAGATGAAATTTCAGTCAAATTTGATTGGAAATGCGCCAAACAACAAAATTCAGGTGAAATTTTAATCAAATTTGATTGGAAACGCGCCAATGAAGCAAACCCAAGTGAAATTTTAATCAAATTTGATTGGTAGAGCACCAATGATCAAAATCTAGATGAAATTTTACTCAAATTTGATTGAAAACACTCCATTTAACAAAACTTGGAAGAAATTGTATTCATATTTGATTTGAAGCGCGATAAAGAACAAAATCCAGACGAAATTTTGTCAAATTTGATTGGAAACACGTCAGTGAACTAAACTCAAGTTAAATTTTAGTCAAATTTGATTGGAATCACGCCAATAAACAAAATACGGGTGAAAATTTAGTCAAATTTGATTGGAAACGCACCAATGAACAAAATCCAGATGAAATTTCACTCTAATTTGATTGAAAATGGGCTATTTAACCGAACTTAGATGAAATTGTAGTCATATTTGATTTGAAGCACGACAATAAACAAAACTCAGAAGAAATTTTAGTCAAATTTGATGGAAAACGAGCCAACGATTCAAACTCAAGTGAAATTTTAGTCAAATTTGATTGAAAACACCCCAATGAACAAAATTCAGGTGAAATTTTAGTCAAATTTGAATGGAAACGCGCCAATGAAACAAATCCATGTGAAATTTTAGTCAAATTTGATTGAAAATGCAACAATGAACAAAATCCAGAGGAAATTTTAGTCAAATTTGATTAGAAACGCATCAATGAACCATACTCAAGTGAAATTTTAGTCAAATTCGACTGGAACGCGTCAATG
This sequence comes from Olea europaea var. sylvestris, assembly GCF_002742605.1. NCBI lineage: Eukaryota > Viridiplantae > Streptophyta > Magnoliopsida > Lamiales > Oleaceae > Olea > Olea europaea. Next base: position 126,562 of record NW_019228897.1, read on the forward strand.
AACATAATTCAGTTCTAATTTTAGTCAAATTTGACTAGAAATGCGCCAATGAACTAAAATCAAGTGAAATTTTAGTCAAATTTGATTGGAACAGCACCAATGATCAAAATCTAGATGAAATTTTACTCAAATTTGATTCGAAACGCGCCATTTAACAAAATTCAGATGAAATTATAGTAATATTTGATATGAAGTGCGCCAATGAACAAAATCTAGAAGAAATTTTAGTCAAATTTGATTGGAAACATGTCAATGAAACATACTCAAGTAAATTTTAGTCAAATTTTATTGGAAACGCGCCAAACAACAAAATTCAGGTGAAATTTTAGCTAAATTTGATTGGAAGTGTGCCAATGAACTAAATCCAAGTGAAATTTTAGTCAAATTTGATTGGAAGAGCACCAATGATCAAAATTCAGAAGAAATTTTACTCAAATTTGATTGAAAGCACGCCATTTATCAAAACTACTCAGATGAAATTATTTTCATATTTGATTTGAAGCGTGGCAATGAACAAACTCCAGACGAAATTTTGTTAAATTTGATTGGAAACACGCCAATGGACTAAACCCGTGTGAAATTCTAGTCAAATTTGATTGAAAACACGCCAATGAATAAAATCGAGATGAAATTTTAATCAAATTTGACTGAAAACACGCTATTTAACCGAACTCAGATGAAATTATAGTCATATTTGATTTGAAGCGTGACAATGAAAAAATCCAGACGAAATTTTAGTCAAATTTGATTGAAAACGTGGCAATGAACCAAACTCTAGTGAAATTTTAGTAAATTTGATTGGAAACACGCCAATGAACAAAATCCAGGTACAATTTTAGTTAAATTTGATCAGAAACGCGCCAATGATCCAAACTTAAGTGAAATTTTTGTCATATTTGATTTGAAAAATGTCTATTTACAAAATTCAAGTGAAATTTTAGTCAAATTTGATTGGAAACGCGCCAACGAATCAAACGCAAGTGGAAGTTTAGACAGATTTGAATGGAAGTACAACAATGAAAAAAATCCAAGCGAAATTTTATCAAATTAGATTGGAAATGCATCAATGAACCAAACTCAAGTGAAATTTTAGTCAAATTTGATTGGAACACACCAATGAACAAAATCCCAGAGAAATTTTAGTCAAATTTAATTGGAAACACACCAATGAACAATACTCAAGTGAAATTTTAGCCAAATTTGAATGGAAACGCGTCAATAAACCAAACCCAGGTGAATTTTTAGTCAAATTCGTTTGGAAATGCTCCAATGAACTAAATCCATGTTAAATTAGAGTCAAATTTGATTGGAAGTTCGCCAATGAACAAAATTCAGATGAAATTTTACTCAAATTGAATTGAAAACGCAAAATTTAACAAAATTCCGATGAAATTATAGCCATATTTGATTTGAAGCGCGCCAGTGAACAAAATCAAGAAGAAATTTTAGTCAAATTTGATTGAAATCACATCAATGAACAAAACTCAGGTAAAATTTTAGTCAAATTTGATTGGAAATGCGCTACTGAACTAAACCCAAGTGAAATTTTAGTTAAATTTGATTGGAAACACGCCAATGAACAAATTCCAGATGAAATTTTACCCAAGTTTGATTGAAAATGCGCCATTTAACCAAAATCGGATGAATTGTAGTCATATTTGATTTGAAGCGAGACAATAAACAAATTCTGAACGAAATTTTGCCAAATTTGACTGGAAACGCGCCAATGAATGAAACTCAAGTGAAATTTTAGTGAAATTTGATAGGAAACACTCCGATGAACAAAATTCATGGGAAATTTTAGTCAAACTTGATTGGAAACGTGCCAATGAACTAAATCCATGTCAAATTTTAGTCAAAATTGATTGAAAACGCAACAATGAACAAGATCTAGAAGAAATTTTAGTCAAATATGATTGGAAACGCGTCAATGAACCATACTCAAGTGAAATTTTAGTCAAATCCGATTGGTAATGCGCCAAACAGTAAAATTCATGTGAAATTTTTGTCAAATTTGACTGAAAACGCGCCAATGAACTAAACTGAAGTGAAATTTTAGTCAAATTTGATTGAAAGAGCACCAATGATAAAAATTCAGATGAAATTTTACTCAAATTTGATTGAAAACGTGCCATTTAACAAAACTAAGATAAATTGCAGTCATATTTGATTTGAAGCGCGACAATAAACAAAATCCAGACGAAATTTTGCTAAATTTGATTGGAAAAGCGCTAATGAATGAAACTCAAGTGAAATTTTAGTGAAATTTGATAGGAAACACATCGATGAACAAAATCCATGTGAAATTTTAGTCAAATTTGATTGAAAACGCGCCAACGAACTAAACCCATGTGAAATTTTAGTCAAATTTGATTGGAAACACGCCAATGAGCAAATTCCAGATGAAAGTTTACCCAAGTTTGATTGAAAATTCGTCATTTAACCAAACTCAAATGCAATTGAAGTCATATTTTATTTGAATGGCAACATGCCAATGAATGAAACCCTGGTAAAATTTTAGTCGAACTTGATTGAAAACGCGCCAATGAAATAAACTCAAGCCAAATTTTAGCCAAATTTGATTGGAAACACGCCACTGAACAAAACATAGGTGAAGTTTCAATCAAATTTTATTGGAAGAGCACAAATGATAAAAATCCAGATGAAATTTTACCTAAATTTGATTGAAAATGCGCCATTTAACAAAACCCAGATGCAATTGTAGTCAAAATTGATTTGAAGCGCAACAATGAACAAAATTCTAACGAAATTTTAGTCAAATTTGATTGGGAATGCACCAATGAACCAAACTCAAGTCAAATTTTAGTCAAATTTGATTGGAAACACGCAAATGAACAAAATTCAGGTGAAATTTTAGTCAAATTTGATTGGAAACATGCCAATGAACTAAACCCGTGTGAAATTACAGTTAAATTTGATTGGAAACGCACCAATGATTAAAATCTAGATGAAATTTTACACAAATTTCATTGAAAATGCTCCTTTAACCAAACTCAAATGAAATTGTAGTCATATTTGATTTGAAGCGCAACAATGAACAAAATTCAGATGAAATTTTAGCTAAATTTGATTGGAAACGCGCCAATGAAAAATATTGAGTTGAAATTTTACTCAAATTTGATTGGAAGCACTCAATCAACAAAATCCAGACAAAATTTTAATCAAATTTGATTGGAAATGCGCTAATGAACCAAACTCAAGTGAAATTTTAGTCAATTTTGATTGGAAACGCTCCAATGAACTAAACCCCTGTGAAATTTTATTCAAATTTGATTTGAAATGCATGACTGAACAAAATCCAAATGAAATTTTACCCAAATTTCATTGAAAACGCGCCATTTAACAAAACTCAGATGAAATTGTAGTCATATTTGATTTGAAGCGAGACAATGATCAAAATTCAGACGAAATTTTAGCCAAATTTGATTGGAAACGAGCTAATGAACCAAACTTAAGTGAAATTTTAGTCAAATTTGGTTGGAAACATGTTAATGAACAAAATCCAGGTGAAATTGTAGTTAAATTTGATTGGAAACGCGCCAATGAATCAAACTTAAGCGAAATTTTAGTCAAATTTGATTGGAAGCGTGCCAATGAACAAAATATAGATAAAATTTTAGTCAAATTTGATTAGAAACGCACCAAAGAACCAAACTAAAGTGAAATTTTAGTCATATTTGTTTGGAAACACACCAATGAACAAAACCCAGGTGAAATCTTAGTAAAATTTGATTGGAAACACGTCAATGAACAAAATTTAGGTGAAATTTTAGTCAAATTTTATTGAAAATGCGCCTATGAATCAAACTCAAGTGAAATTTCAGTCAAATTTAATTGAAAACGCACTAATGAACAAAATCCAGATGAAATTTTAGTCAAATTTGAATGGAAATACGCCAATGAACAAAACTCAAGTGAAATTTTAGTCAAATTTGATTGGAAATGCGCCAATGAACTAAACACATGTGAAATTTTAGTCAAATTTGATTGGAAATGCACCAATGAACAAAATCCAGATGAAATTTTACTCAAATCTCATTAAAAACATGCCATTTAACAAAACTTTGATGAATTGTAGTCATATTTGATTTGAAGCACGACAATAATCAAAATCCAGATGAAATTTTAGCCAAATTTGATTGGAAACACGCCATTGAGCAAAACGCAGGTGAAATTTCAACCAAATTTGATTGGAACAGCACCAATGATCAAAATCCGGATGAAATTTACTCAAATTTGATTGAAAACGTGCCATTTAACAAAACTCAGATGTAATTGTAGTCATATTTGATTTGAAGCGCAACAATGAACAAAATCCTGACGAAATTTTAATCAAATTTTATTGGAAATGTGCCAATGAACCAAACTCAAGGAAAATTTTAGTCAAATTTGATCAGAAACACTCCAATGAAAAAAATCCATGTGAAATTCTAGTCAAATTTGATCGAAAATGATCCAATGAACTAAACTCATGTGAAATTTTTGTCAAATTTGATTGGAAACGAACCAATGAACAAAATTCAGATAAAATTTTACTTAAATTTGATTGAAAACGTGCCATTTAGCCAAACTTAGATGAAATTGTTGTCATATTTGATTTGAAGCACGATAATGAACAAAATTCAGACGAAATTGTAGACAAATTTGATTGGAAACGTGCCAATGAACCAAACTCAAGTGATTCAAATTAGATTGGGAACACGCTAATGAACAAAATTCAATTGAAATTTTAGTTAAATTTGATTGGAAGAGAGCCAATAAATCAAACTCAAATTTGATTGGAAGTGCCCAATCAAGAAAATCCCGACGAAATTTTAGTCAAATATGATCGGAAGCGTCCAATCAACAAAATTCAAATGAATTTTTAGTCAAATTTGAATGGAAACACGCCAATGAACCAAACTCAAGTGAAATTTTAGTGAAATTTGATTGGAAACTCGCAATGAACAAAACCTATGTGAAAATTTAGTTAAATTTGATTGAAAACACGCCAATGAATCAAACTCAAGTGAAATTTTAGTCAAATTTGATTGGAAGCGCACCAATGAACAAAATCCAGACGAAATTTTAGCCAAATTTGATTGGAAACGCTCCAATGAACATAACTCAAGTGAAATTTTAGTCAAATTTGATTGGAAATGCGCCAATGAACTAAACCCGTGTGAAATTTTAGTCAAACTTGATTGGAAACGCTCCAATGAACAAGATTCAGATGAAATTTTACTCAAATTACATTGAAAACGCGCCATTTAACAAAACTCAGATGAAAGTGTAGTCATATTTGATTTGAACCGCGACAATAATCAAAATCCAGATAAAATTTTAGCCAAATTTGATTGGAAACACGCCACTAAACAAAACCAAGGTGAAATTTCTGTCAAATTTGATTGGAACAGCACTAATGATCAAAATCCAGATGAAATTTTACTCAAATTTGATTGCAAACGCGCCATTTAACAAAACGCAGATGTAATTGTAGTCATATTTGATTTGAAGCACGACAATGAACAAAATCCTAATGAAATTTTGGTCAAATTTGGCTGGAAACGTGCCAATGAACCAAACTCAAGTAAAATTTTAGTTAAATTTGATTGGAAACACGCTAATGAACATATCCCAGGTGAAATTTTGGTCAAATTAGATTGGAAACGTGCCAATGAACTAAACCCATGTGAAATTTTAGTCAAATTTGATTGTAAACGCACCAATGAACAAAATCTAGACGAAATTTTACTCAAATTTGATTGACAACGCGCCATTTAACCAAATTCAGATGAAATTATTATCATATTTGATTTGAAGCGTGATAATGATCAAAATTTAGATGAAATTTCAGTCAAATTTGATTGGAAACGCGCCAATGAACCAAACTCAAGTGAAATTTTGTGAAATTAGATTGGGAACACGCTAATGAACAAATTCCAGTTGAAATTTTAGTCAAATTTAATTAGAAACGCGCCAATGAATCAAACTCAAGTTTGATTGTAAGCTCCCAATCAACAAAATTCAGACGAAACTTTACCCAAATTTGATTGAAAGTGCCCAATAAACAAAATTCAGATGAAATTTTAGTCAAATTTGAATGGAAACGCGACAATGAACCAAACTCAAGTGAAATTTAAGTCAAATTTGATTGGAAACACGCCAATGAACAAAATTTAGGTGAAATTTTAGTCAAATTTGATTGGAAACATGCCAATAAACCAAACACATGTGAAATCTTAGTCAAATTTGATTGGAAATGCACCAATGAACAAAATTCAGATGAAATCTTACTCAAACTTCATTGAAAATGCGCCATTTAACAAAACTAAGATGAAAGTGTAGTCTTATTTGATTTGAAGTGCGACAGTAATCAAAATCTAAACGAAATTTTAGCCAAATTTGATTGGAAACACTCCACTGAACAAAACCCAGGTGACATTTCAGTCAAATTGGATTGGAACAGCACTAATGATCAAAATACAGATGAAATTTACTCAAATTTGATTGAAAACGTGCCATCTAACAAAACTCAGATGTAATTGTAGTCATATTTAATTTGAAGCGCGAGAATGAACAAAATCCTGAAAAAATTTTAGTCAAATTTGATTGGAAATGCGCCAATGAACAAAACTCAAGTAAAATTTTAGTCAAATTTGATTGGAAACACGCCAATGAGCAAAACCCCATGTGAAATTTTAGTCAAATTTTAATTGAAAATGTGCCAATGAACAAAATTCAAATGAAATTGTTTTCATATTTGATTTGAAGCTCGATAGTGAACAAAATCCAGACGAAATTTTAGCCAAGTTTGATTGGAAATGCGCCAATGAACCAAATTCAAGTGAAATTTTGTCAAATTAGATTGTGAGCACGTTAATGAACAAAATCCAGTTGAAATTTTAGTAAATTTTGATTGGAAACGCGCCAATGAATCAAACTCAAGTTTGATTGGAAGTGTCCAATCAACAAAATTCAAACGAAATTTTAGTCAAATTTGATTGGAAGCACCCATTCAACAAAATCCAGACGAAACATTAGTCAAATTTGAATGGAAACGCGCCAATGAACCAAATATAAGTGAAATTTTAGTCAAATTTGATTGGAAACAGGCCAATGAACAAAATTCATGTAAAATTCTAGTCAAATTTGATTGAAAACGTGCCAATGAACTAAACACATGTGTAATTTTGGTCAAAATTGATTGGAAACTCACCAATGAACAAAATCCAAATGAAATTTTATTCAAATTTCATTGAAAACGCGCCATTTAACAAAACTCAGATGAAAGTGTAGTCATATTTGATTTGAAGCGCGACAATAATCAAAATCAAAATAAAATTTTAGCCAAATTTGATTGGAAACACGCCATTGAACAAAACCCAGGTGAAATTTCAGTCAAATTTGATTGGAACAGGACTAATGATAAAAATTCAGATGAAATTTTACTCAAATTTGATTGAAAATGTGTCATCTAACAAAACTCAGATGTAATTGTAGTCATATTTGATTTGAAGCGCGACATTGAACAAAATCCAGACAAAATTTTAGCCAAATTTGAATGAAAACAGGCCAATGAACCAAACTCAAGTAAAATTTTATCAAATTAGATTGGGAACACGCCAATGAATAAAATTCAGTTGAAATTTTAGTTAAATTTGATTGGAAATGGGCAAGTGAAATTTTAGTCAAATTTCATTAGAAGCGCCCAATCAACAAAATCCAGACAAAATTTTATTCAAATTTGAATGGAAACGCGCCATGAACAAAACCTAGGTGAAATTTTAGTCAAATTCGATTGGAAACGCGCCATGAACAAAACCTAGGTGAAATTTTAGTCAAATCTGATTGGAAACATGCCAGTGAACAAAATGCAGGTGAAATTTTAGTCAAGTTCGATTGGAAACGTGCCAATGAACAAAACCTAGTTGAAATTTTAGTCAAATCTGATTGGAAACACGCCAGTGAACAAAATGCAGGTGAAATTTTAATTCGATTGGAAGCGTGCCAATGAATCAAACTCAAGTGAAATTTTGGTCAAATTTGATTAGAAACGCACCAATGACTAAACCCACGTGAAATTTTATTCAAATTTTATTGGAAACGTACCAATGAACAAAATGCAGATGAAATTTTACTAAAATTTCATTGAATACGTGCCATTTAACAAAACTCAGATAAAATTGTTATATTTGATTTGAAGCGCGACAATGATCAAAATCCAGACGAAATTTTAGCCAAATTTCATTGGAAACGAGCCAATGAACCAAACTCAAGTGAAATTTTAGTCAAATTTGGTTGGAAACATGCCAATGAAGAAAATCCAAGTGAAATTGTAGATAAATTTGATTAGAAACGCGCCAATGAATCAAACTCAAGTGAAATTTTAGTTCAATTTGATTGGAAGCGCGCCAATGAACAAAATATAGATGAAATTTTAGTCAAATTTGATTAGAAACACACCAATGAACCAAACTAAAGTGAAATTTTAGTCAAATTTGATTGGAAACACTCCATGAATAAAACTCAAGTGAAATTTTAGTTAATCAAATTTGATTGGAAACACGCTAATGAACAAATTTCAGGTGAAATTTTAGTCAAATTTGATTGAAAACGCGCCAATGAATCAAACTCAAGTGAAATTTTAGTCAAATTTGATTGGAAGCACACCAATGAACAAAATCCAGACGAAATTCTACTCAAATTTGATTGGCAATGTGCTATTTAACCAAACTCATATGAAATTGTTGTCATTTTTGATTTGAGGCACAATAATGAATAGAATTCAGACGAAATTTTAGCCAAATTTGATTGGAAACGCGCCAATGAACCAAAATCTAGTGAAATTTTGGTCAAATTTAATTGGAAACCCGTCAATGAATCAAACTCAAGTTTGATTGTAAGAGCCCAATCAACAAAATTCAGACCAAATTTTAGTCATATTTGATTGAAAGCGCTCAATCAACAAAATTCAAATGAAATTTTAGTCAAATTTGAATGGAAACGCGCCAATGAACCAAACTCAAGTAAAATTTTAGTCAAATTTTATTGGAAACACGCCAATGAATAAAATTCAGGTGAAATTTTAGTCAAATTTGATTGGAAACGTGCCAATGAACTAAACACATGTAAAATTTTCGTCAAATTTGATAGGAAAAGCGCCAATGAACAAAACTCAGATGAAATTTTACTCAAATTTCATTGAAAACACGCCATTTAACAAAACTCAGATTAAAGTGTGGTCATATTTGATTTGACGCGCGACAATAATCAAAATCCAAATGAAATTTTAACCAAAGTTGATTGGAAACACGCCACTGAACAAAACCTAGGTGAAATTTCAGTCAAATTTGATTGGAACAGCACCAATGATCAAAATTTCGATGAAATTTTACTCATTTTTTTGATTGAAAAGTGCCATCTAACAAAACTCAGATGTAATTGTAGTCATATTTGATTTGACAAAATTCAAGCGAAATTTTAGCCAACTTTGATTGGAAACAAGCCAATTAACTAAACTCAAGTGAAATTTTGTCAAATTAGATTGGGAACACGCCAATGAATAAAATCTAGTTGAAATTTTAGTCAAATTCGATTGGAAACACGCCAATTAGTCAAACCCAAGTGAAATTTTAGTCAAATTTGATTGGAAGAGCCCAATCAACAAAATCCAGACTAAATTTTATTCAAATTTGAATGGAAATGCGCCAATGAACAAAATCCAGACGAAATTTTTGTCAATTTCGATTGGAAACGCACCAATGACCAAAACCTAGGTGAAATTTTAGTCAAATTTGATTGGAAAAAAGCCAGTGAACAAAATGCAAGTGAAATTTTAGTTAGATTTGGTTGGAAAAGCAACAACGAACAAAAGTCAAAAGAAATTTTAGTCAAATTTGATTGGAATCACATCAATTAACCATATTCAAGTGAAATTTTAGTCAAATTTGATTGGAAGCGCGCTAAACAACAAAATTCAGGTGAAATTTTAGTCAAATTTGACTAGAAACGCGACAATGAACTAAATCCAGGTGAAATTGTAGTAAAATTTGATTGGAAACATACCAATGAATCAAACTCAAGTGAAATTTTAGTCAAATTTGATTGGAAGCGTATGAATGAACAAAACCTAGACGAAATTTTAGTCAAATTTGATTGAAAACGCGCCAATGAATCAAACTCAAGTGAAATTTTAGTCAAATTTGATTGGAAACACGCCAATGTACAAAACCCAGGTGAAACTTTAGTCAAATTTTATTGGAAACACGTCAACGAACAAAATTTTGGTGAAATTTTAGTCGAATTTGATTGAAAACGTGCCAATGAACGAAACTCGGGTGAAATTTTAGTCAAATTTCATTGGGAATGCGGCAATGAAACAAACTCAAGTGAAATTTTCATCAAAGTTGATTGGTAACATGCCAATAAATGAAACACAGGTGAAAGTACAGTTAAATTTGATTGGAAACGCGCCAATGAATCAAAGTCAAGGGAAATTTTAGTTAAATTTGATTGGAAGCGCACCAATGAACAAAATTCAGACGGACTTTTAGTCAAATTTGATTGGAAACATGCCAATTAACATAATTCAAGTGAAATTTTACTCAAATTTGATTGAAAACGTGTCATTTAACAAAACTTAGATGAAATTACAGTCATATTTGATTTGAAGCGTGGCAATGATCAAAACTCAGACGAAATTTTAGTCAAATTTGATTGGAAACGTGCCAATGAACCAAACTCAACTAAAATTTTAGTCAAATTTGAATGGAAACACGCCAATGAATAAAATTCAGGTCAGATTTTAGTCAAATTTGATTGAAAACGTGCCAATGAATCAAACTCAAGTGAAATTTTAGTAAAATTTGATTGGAAGAGCACCAATGAACAAAATTCAAATGAAATTTTACTCAAATTTTGAATGAAAACGTGCCATTTAACAAAACTCCGATGAAATTGTAGTCATATATGATTTGAAGCATGACAATTAACAAAATCGAGACGAAATTTTAGTCAAATTTGTTTTAAATTGCGTTAATGACCCAAATTCAAGTGAAATTTTAGCCAAATTTGATTGGAAATCTGCCAATGAACAAAACCCAGGTGAAATTTACTCAAATTTGATTGAAAATGCGCCATTTAACTAAACTCAGATGAAATTACAGTCATATTTGATTTGAAGCAAGCCAATGAACAAAATTCAGAAGAAGTTTTAGTCAAATTTGATTGGAAACGCATCAATGAACTATACTCAAGTGCAATTTTAGTCAAATTTGATTGGAAACGTGCCAAACAACAAAATTCAGGTGAAATTTTAGTCAAATTTTACTGAAACGCGTTAATGAAATAAACCCAAGTCAAATTTGATTGGAAGGGCACCAATGATCAAAATCCAAATGAAATTTTACTCAAATTTGATTGAAAACACGCCATTTAACAAAACTCAGATTTAATCGTAGTTATATTTGATTTATGAACAAAATCTAGACGAAATTTTCAGTCAAATTTGATTGAAAACGTGCCAATGAACCAAACTCAAGTGAAATTTTGGTCAAATTTAATTGGAAACACGCCAATGAACAAAAACTCGAGTGAAATTTTACTCAAGTTTGATTAAAAATGCGCCATTTAACAAAACTCATATGAAATTGCAGTCATATTTGATTAGAAGCACGTCGATGAACAAAATTCAGAAGAAATTTTTGTAAATTTTGATTGGAAATACGCCATTGAACCATATTCAAGTGAAATTTTAGTCAAATTTGATTGGAAACATGCAAATGAACAAAACTCAAGTGAAATTTTACTTAAATTTTATTGAAAATGTACCATTTAACAAAACTCAAATGAAATTGTAGTCATATTTGATTTGAAGCGTGCCAATGAATAAAATCCAGGCAAAATTTTAGTTAAATTTTATTGGAAACACTCCAATGAAAAAAATCCAAATGAAATTTTACTCAAATTTCATTGAAAATGCGTCCTTTAACAAAACTCAGATGAAAGTGTAGTCATATTTGATTTGAAGTGCAACAATAATCAGAATCCAGATGAAATTTTAGTTAAATCTGATTGGAAACGAGCCAATGAACCAAACTCAAGTGAAATTTTAGTCAAATTTGATTGGAAACACATCAGTGAACAAAATTCAGGTGAAATTGTAGTAACATTTGATTGGAAACGCGCCAATGAATCAAACTCAAGTGAAATTTTAGTCAAATTTGATTGGAAGCGCACGAATAAACAAAATCCAAACGAAATTTTAGTCAAACGTGATTGGAAACACGCCAATAAATGAAACCCAAGAGAAAGTTTAGTCAAAATTGCTTGAAAATGCGACAATGAACTAAACAAATGTGAAATTTTAGTTAAATTTGATTGGAAGTGTACCAATGATCAAAATCCAGAAGAAATTTTACTCCAATTTGATTGAAAACGCGCCATTTAACAAAACTCAGATGAAATTGTAGTCATATTTGATTAGAAGGGCGATAATGAACCAAATTCAATATAAATTTTAGTCAAATTTGATTGGAAACGCATGCTAATGAACCAAACTCAATTGAATTTTAGTCAATTTTGATTAGGAACACGCTAATGAACAAAATCCATGTGAAATTTTCATCAAATATGATTGAAAATGCACCAATGAATCAAACTCAAGTGAAGTTTAGTTAAATTTGATTGGAAGCGCACCAATGAGCAAAATCCAAACGAAATTTTAGTCAAATTTGATTGGAAACACGCCAAAGAACAAAATTCAGGTGAAATTTTAGTCAAATTTGACTAAAAACGCGCCAATGAAGCAAACGCAAGTAAAATTTTAGTCAAATTTTATTGGAAGAGCACCAATGATCAAAATCCAGATGAAATTTTAGTTAAATTTGACTGAAAACGCATCATCTAACAAAACTCAGATGAAATTATGGTCGTATTTGATTTGAAGCGCGACAATGAACAAAATTCAGATGAAATTTTTGTCAAATTTGATTGGAAGCACACCAATGAACAAAACCCAGATGAAATTTTAGTCAAATTTGATTGAAAACACGCCAATGAGTCAAACTCAGGTGAAATTTTAGTCAAATTTTATCGAAAACATGCCAATGAACAAAATCCAGGTGAAATTTTAGTAAAATTTGATTGGAAACGCGTCAATAAATCAAACTCAAGTGAAATTTTAGTCAAATTTGATTGGAAAAGTGCCAATGAACCAAATTCATGTGAAATTTTAGTTAAATTTGATTTGAAAAGCAACAACGAACAAAATTCAAAAGAAATTTTAGTCAAATTTGATTGGAATCGCGTCAATGAACCATATTCAAGTGAAATTTTAGTCAAATTTGATTGGAAGCGCGCCAAACAACAAAATTCAGGTGAAATTTTAGTCAAATTTGATTGGAAACGAGCCAATGAACTAAATTCATGTGAAATTTTAGTCAAATTTTATTGGAAACGCACTAATGTACAAAATTCAAATGAAATTTTACTCAAATTTCATTGAAAATGCGCAATTAAAATGTAGTCATATTTGATTTGAAGCGTGACAATGATAAAAATCCAGACGAAATTTTAATGAAATTTGATTGGAAACGCGCCAATGAACCAAACTCAAGTGAAATTTTAGTCAAATTTGATTGGAAATATACCAATGAACAAAATTTAGGTGAAATTTTAGTTAAATTTGATTTGAAACTTGCCAATGAATCAAACTCAAGTGAAATTTTAGTCAAATTTGATTGGAAGCGCACCAATGAACAAAATTCAGATGAAATTTAAGTCAAATTTGATTGGAAACGCGCTAATGAACCAAACTCAAGTGAAATTTTAGTCAAATTTGATTGGGAAGACGCCAATGAATAAAACCCAGGTGAAATTTTAGTAAAATTTGATTGGAAACATGCCAATGAACAAAATTCAGGTGAAATTTTAGTCAAATTTGATTGAAAACGCGCCAATTAATCAACCTCAAGTGAAATTTTAGTCAATTTTGATTTGAAGCCCACTAATGAACAAAATTCAAATGAAATTTTTGCCAAATTCGATTGGAAACGCGCCAATGAACCAAACTCAAGTGAAATTTTAGTCAAATTTTATTGGAAACACTCCAATGAACAAAATCCAAATGAAATTTTACTCAATTTTCATTAAAAACGCGTCATTTAACAAAACTCAGATGAAAGTGTAGTCATATTTGATTTGAAACGCGACAATAATCAAAATCCAAATGAAATTTTAGCCAAATTTGATTGGAAACACGCCATTGAACAAAATTCAGGTGAAATTTCAGTCAAATTTGATTGGAACGGCACCAATGATCAAAATCTAGATGAAATTTTACTCAAATTTGATTGAAAACGTGCCATCTAACAAAACTCAGACGTAATTGTAGTCATATTTGATTTGAAGCACCACAATGAACAAAATTCAGATGAAATTTTAGCCAAATTTGATTGAAAACACGCCAATGAACTAAACTTAAGTGAAATTTTGTCAAATTACGTTGGGAACATGGCAATGAATAAAACCTAGTTGAAATTTTAGTCAGATTTGATTGGAAACATGCTACAACTTTAAGATTGCAAACCTAGGTGCAGGTTGTCGCGAGTAGTAAACTCGGAAGTCCGAGGTCGAACCACAGGGAATTAGAAGGAAATAAACTAATCTATGAGTAGTGAATAGTTGGAGGAAATACGACGAAGACGAACACTAGAGCGTCGGGGATTCACTTTGGATAAATGAGTAGAAATTGCCCTTGATCTTTAATTTAACTCATATGAAAATCAACTAGGTAGTAATCTCATATGGAAGATAAAACATTAATCACAAGTATATTAAAAGATAAATCTTGACAATTGTTTGAGAGAATATGTCAAAATAAGTTGTTGGAATGTAGAGATTATCTAAGCATTTATCGTGCCAAAATTGTCAACAATAAATCAAAGTCTTTAACCATTTGTAGAACATATACTTCAACCAAGTAAGAAGATGAACATTAAAGAACAAAATGAAAGATCAAAGACAATACTATGAATTCACCAAAGTTTCACCCCTAGCTCTAGCTAATGGTTTAGAAATACATAATGAAATGTTACAAAGAAAATGAAGAAAACTAGAATATGATGGAGAGGAATTGATGCCCTCAAAATCGTGGCCAAGGTCCCCTTTTATAGGCAAAGGAACATCCAAAATGCAAGTAGGCAATGCAACTTGTTTCAGTCCAGCTTCAAGATAGCTGGAACATGCAACTTGATGCCAGTTTTTAGATACATTATGCAGAGAATTTGGACTTATGATCGACAAATAAATTATTTCCAATTGAATTAGCTTTCCATTGGTTCAAATATCAGGTTCATTGGATCTATATAACTCCAGATATGACAAAAAAAATGAGTACTGCTTCACAGGTAGAAAAGCTGTATCCGGCAGGTAACAAGCTGGACTTTGTACGATAATTTTGGCTGCCTTGTGATACGAATTTGATTTCTTGAAAAACATGAAAGTTGTAGGAATATGCCTTATATTTACAACCCAACTTGAATAACCTCATTTCAATGTCTGAAAATCAAGTTATGATCATTTTACCGACAGCTGCTTTTTGCTTGAGACAGTCACTATTATTGACTTTTCAACATTATTTTCCTCCACTTGCTCCACTTGTTCTAAATTGGAAATACATGTAAAATATATCAAATAGATACTCTTTCAAATGTATAATACTCATGCCGACA